>NC_064865.1:10571774-10871774 GCF_024139225.1 Suncus etruscus
TTTTTTCCATCCAACCACCTCTTTCCCTGTACTATACCATATATTGAATTCTACCATGTTATTTTTAAAACTCAAAAATTCAACATAATTATTTAACTTTAGATCATCAGTTTATTTAATTTACCAACAATCTGCCATTTTATTAATCATCTCTAATATTTCATATCTTCTCAAATTATTTTCTATTTAAAAGTATACTCTAGACCAGTATTTACCAACCTTTTTCTGACCTGTGAGCCCACTTCAAACATATTTCCTTCCTCTGGCCCTATGTTCTACTGTTTAGACCCCTACTCTCATGCAATACCTCCCCTTTATGCAATTTTACCTGTGTTCCCGTTAAAATATTCTGGGGGCTTACAGGAGAAATAAATAGCCCCAATTGAGGAAAACAGGCTACTCTCGAATTTTTTCTAGTAAGGAAGGTTTTTTTCTGTTTTGTTTTTGTTTTTGGCGTAAGGTCCATTTTGTTCCTCTGAAAATATATTTTATCTCTGAGAGAAAACTTCACTAAATATTAAATTCACTTTTTCTTGTGTGTATGGATTAAACCCAGGATCTCACATATCCAAGTCAAGTACTCTACTGCTAAACTATACTCCTGATCTTTGTCCTCAGCACTTTGACATTACTACTATACTGTCTTCTGGTAACTGCTGTTACTACTGAAGTTAGTTTTGTTCAAACTGCAATTTCATATATGGGTAACCTTGTTTTTTGAGATACTTTTTATCATTTCTTTAAAAAGCTGTATTTTTAAGTTTATAATATTTAGAGGAATGATATTTTTATACATTTTTATTAAGATAGAATTGACTATGATAAGTGTACATACTTAGTGTATCATTTCTATATTTTGATATGTTTTTACTAGGAGAAAAGTCAAAGTATGAAAGCCATTCTCAAGGATTATTAACTACTATTCAGAGTCTAGTATCTTGAACCTTGTGATTTTAGTTAAGCTGGCTTTTGCCGAGACAAATACACTCCACTTCCTTTAACATTACTTATCAACTAGCAATTATCATCAACAGAGAACATAATTTTAGATTCCTGATGTTTTAACTCTATTCATCACAAAAATGCTATTTTAATTCATTATAACTCCTTAAGAAGTCTCTGAGAAAACCTTTGAAAGATAATACCATAATTTCTGATTACTCTTCAACATAAACTTGCTATCTAGTAGGGTTCTTGAACACTCCCAGAGCTTAATTCTGAACCCTTGCTCTTATTCCCTCTTTGTTTTCTGGTATTATAAGTCTGCCTTCAATGTCAGGTATCTACAAAGTCCCCCCCTTTTTTTTTTGCTCTTTTGGTCACACCCTGTGACGCTCAGTGGTTACTCCTGGCTATGTGCTCAGAAATCGCTCCTGTCTCAGAGGACCATATGGGATGCTGGAGGATTGAACCCAGGTCTGTCCTATATTGGCCGCGTGCAAGGCAAACGCCCCACCACTGTGCTACCCCCAACAAAGTCCTTTTAAAAATATTCTAGCTCACATCTCTTCTAAATTCTGTCTACACGAAATAACTAATTACATAATCAGATAATCTTGGTAGACTTGTATTACTGTTTAATAGCACTGTATATTTATATGCCTCGTCTCCCAGGTTACTAGAAGTGAGTAGGGGCAGGGATTTTAGGACTGGGAGTTCCATTTTAATGAAACTCATTATACAGTACTCAATTTATAAAATAGTTCTTGTAGCAAATATTTAATGTTTTTTAATTAAATTTTTTAAAATCATGCATTGGATAAATGCCACCTCTTTAACTTCATGGTTCTAATCAAAGAAATTACTTACCTGATGAGAACTTTTACTTTTTCCTATCCTTCTGATGCATGATTAACAATAACTTTTACAAAAAGGGATGTTTTTTTTTTACCACTAAAAGGATCCTATTTATGTAACAAGGCTATCTCTTCATCATATGCCTTTGATAAAAATATTTTTATTTGGGCAGTCATACAAAATGATGGTTACATTTTAAAAATATTAAAGATAGGTCATATTTATATGGCACAAACATGGGACCTGAGCTTTTAAGATTCAGTTTTAGTCATATTTCTTTTTTAAGGGGGGGGCACACCCAGCAGCGCTCAGAAATTACTCCTGGCAGGTTCATGTGACCTTATGGGATGTAGGGAATCAAACCTAGGTCAGCGCATGCAAGACAAACACCCTATTTGTTGTGCAATCTCTAGCCCATAGCCATATTTTAATGCTACCCGGATATACTCCCATTCCTTCTTTTAATCTGCCAAAAAAATCTACTGTTAATTAGCTTCAAACGGCAGGAATTTCAGGTTCATTTAAGTCTTGGAAAGCCAAAATTAATACATTAGCTCCAGTTCTAAAAGTCTAAGAGGATTCTATTGGAGGTTAAACATAAAAATATGTTAGGCACCAACCAGATACCTTGTTTTAAATAAGGCACAGATCCAGTTGTTATTAGCTGAGAATGCAAGTATGAGAATGGAAAAAAAAGAATGTTTTACCTGAGAATGTGAAAGAACTTAGATAGATCTCTTTCTTGTAAAACAATGATGTTTATTACCCTCTAATCTTTTCCCAATATCATTCCTTTTATCCCTCAAACACAACCATTCAAATGTGCAGCATTTTAACTGTATGTGTGTTAGATATACTATTTTGAATGTATCTGACTTTATGTAAATTTTATTTACTTTCCTTTTGCCTTACAGTTGTTTGAACGATGCCCCCTCATTAACCTTTTTCTACATTTTGTGTATTTTTATTAAACATTTTTTAAGGTATGCCTTAATTTCATTTTTTAAATCCATGTTCCCATTGATAGAATTCTCTAACTCTTTAGCCCAAATAATAAAGTGTTTTTAAGAAATACTGTGAAGATCAATCAATCCATGTGGGGCAAATTTAATTTAGCTTCAGACTAACAATTTGTTTATAACCTCTAATCTCATGTTTACTTAGTAACTCTTACACATGCCTCTTGCTCAATACCTTGAATTTCTTACTAAGTTCCAACATACATAGTAAAAATAAATAAAAATATAAATAAAAGAAATAAAAATCAATGAAAATATGTAAAGGTCTGTCAGCCACCCAAGCTTAAAGTCTGTCATTATATATGAGCAATATGACATTTTCATAAGATAAAATACTGGAACAACTAAGTCAACAACAAATGAACGCTGAGAAATGCTTCCCAGAGAAATAATGATTGATGTTAGGAATTTGTTGCATTTTATTGCATTCCCACTCTCCAGGCTACTAGTTTATTTTGCACCAAAAAGAAAGAGCAAGGGGCTGACACAATGCGGCTCCACCTCTATGAATCATGGAAATTCTTTCCCATTTTTAAGTAATCCCAGACAGAAACTTCCTGATAAGGAAGTATTTGAGGCAAGATGCAGAGTAAAGAAAGCACATAAAAAGGTAGACTATATCTATCTTTGGATTAAAACAAGCTTGCTTCAGAAATGCTAAAAATCTGCTATTAAATTGCTTCATTTTATCTGGCTGGAACTGGAGCACAGTGGTTGAGCCTTAAATATGCTTGTAATGCTTTGGTTCAATCCCAAGAACTGCAAAAAAAAAAAAAAAAAAGTGCTTCTTTCTTTAAAAACCTTCCATACTTTAAATGAGTCTCCCATTGTTGTTTGGTTTTCTCTCCTCCCATTATTTATTTGGTTGGGTTTTTTGTTTTGTTTTGTTTTGTCTTTTACTTGATCCAAGCATTAGTCATCTCTACCAGGCCAGACTACTTATGAACACTCCATTTTTTGAGAACCATGATAAGAAAGCAGCACTAACTTCCCAAGTCTGAGTGGAATGACCACAATCATTAAGTAACATCTTGGCAGTACAACATTCAAGTCCCAAATAACAAAAGATAGACTGACTCAAACATACTTCCATTATCCACCAAGACCTTAGGGATACGCTGACGGTTCATCAGGAGGGGGAAGGGATCTCGCCCATCATTCCGCTCATGGACCTCTCGAATATCAACGGTATCGTCCATGAGATAGTAATGGATGATATAGTTCCGACATTCACCAAACATGCTGTCAGTGTCGTCCCAGATGGCATAGAATCGAAGGACCTTTGAGAAAGTTGTAAAAAGTGGCTCAATAATTCAAGTGGAGAGTTTAACTTGACGACTCTGGCTATTATGTATCACATAATAAACGAACAAATTAGTTCAGAAGACCATGAAGCAATCTCAGTTGGTGAGAAAAAAAACTCACTGAAGATACAAAAAGCATTTGAAATTTTATAACAGACATCCAGATGTCAACAGCTCGAAAGGATTCATCGATATGCTTATAAGTTTGTGTTGAGAAAACATTCATTTTGATTTAAAATATTAATCAGTGAAAGAAAAACTGAATAAAAAACACTGAATCTTTTATTTGGTGAATTTTGTGTATTACTAAAGATAATAGTTAACATAAAATAAATACAAGGAATTTTTGTTAGTTATTTTTAGCTCCATCAATACATATCTATTAGTAATAGCAATATAACCAATAAATGACACATAAAAAAGTCCTTAAAAAAAGAACAGCAAAATAGCAGTGAGAATAAGCTCCTATTTCTATTTTCCCATAATACAAAAAGAAAGAGGCACAAATCTATCTCTACACACTGCCCACAGTTGGAAAATACCCAGAACATTCTGTACTCATACCTTAATATAAAATTGAGGAAGAGGCAAATGTGTTGCCTGGTGAAAACTTATCGCCTGCATCTCCCCTTTTGAGATGTGGACTTTCATATTTTCATAAAACCTTCACTCTCTCTTGGCACATTACTTATTATTACTATCTCTTTCTTACCCTCTCCCTACCTTCCTCACTACCTCCAATAAAATCTGTTTTTACTTAAAAAATTTAAATAAGAAAGTATCTGCAAAGGTATTTCTATGAAATCAATATTCTAGCATTAGAAGATTACATATATGCAATAAGTTTGAAATTTCACAATAATTCATTTAAAGTTTCCTATCAGAAATTCCATGAGATTTAATGCATGAGTGGGAAAAAATTGTCAGCCAAAAAATTAAAATGGGGGAACTGCAGACATAGTAAAGTGAGTAAGGCACTTGCTTTGCATGCCTGGGACTCTGGTTCAATCTCCATGGCACTACACAGTCTCCAGAATATTTCCAGGAGTAACTCAAGAGCACAGTCAAGAGTGAAGCAGATGCAGTTCAGGAAATGTTTTAAATTTAAATGTTTGGTTGTAGGGATATGACTCAGTGGTAAAGACTTTGCTCTGCACATATTTGAAGCCCTGAGTTTGAGGCACACAGACACACTCAAACAGACACACACACACACACACAGACACACACACAGACACAGACACACACACACACTGGGTGAAACTCAAGACCTCACAAAACCTTTGGTTATCTAATATGAAATGTAGGTATTCTGGGGCTGAAGCAACAGTACACTACCTTGCATATAGCCAACCTGGGTTCAATCCCTCACAGCCCATACGGTCCCTTGAGCCTGGTAGGAATGATTCTTGAGCACACAGATAGGAAGAAATATGGCCCCCTAACCTTCCCAAAAAAGAAATTTAGGCATTCCTATACCTCTAACTCTAGAGAGAATAACACTATACTTAACTGAAACATAGATGCTATGTTTCAAAGCATATGTTTACAAAAATAGCTTGTTCCTTAACATGTACCACATTTGAAAACTTCAGTCAACTTCTGTGGTGCCCGTCACTTACTTGTTTGTCAAAGGTGAGAAACTGCTTGAGTGGATCGAAGTCTGTTGGTGTAACATACTTACGAAGAGGCTGCTTCCGGAGTTCAGTGTAAGGATCAGGAACCATAGTCTCAGGTGGATTTAACTTAATTCCTTGGCTTTCCAAAAATACCTAAATAATTTAAAATTCTAAATGTTCATCATGAACTTCTTAAAGGTTACACATATCTGGTACAAATAAATTAAAAATAATTTATCTGTAATTGTCAAAGCCCTGAATTGCCAAAGTCATGCCTGTTGCCTACATCACCCAGAGTCACACTTTTCCTGATAGTCCTGCCTCATCACCCCTCTATGATCCCCTTCGGTGATACCAATCTGACTAAACATCATGTACACTGGTTTGGGGGCTGATATCACAAGAGGTTTCTTGAGTGAGTGTGGGTATCCTTCCCCTATATCTCCCTTCTTCTGGGGCTTTCAGCCATACAATATATACTTAAGTTTGGTCAGATTGGTGTCTCTGCAGGGACATTAAGAAAATGGTGATTCTGGATAACGAAGGCAGCAGGCATGGCTTTGGCAGGAAGTGGGGGGCTTGGCCCAACCTCTCCTCCAAAAATGGGCAGCTTTCTGCTGTGTGGGCCAGTATACCTAAACTATAGTCTCTGGATATTATTACCATACTATCTTTCTCTTGGTTTTTTTTTATATCCCACAAATGATCACCAGAAAATTTTGGAGTAAGTGCAGGGACACCCTCCATTATATCTTCCTTCTTCCAAAGGTCTAGCAGCTGAATACATGCCCTAAAAGTCATAGTATCAATAATAGTGCTTTCAACTTCTGTACAAATTCATTTGCTTAATGTTCTCCTCCCTACAGGAAGACATACAGTGGTCCTCAAACTATGGCCCGCAGGCCACATATTGTATTTGTATCTGCTTTGTTTCTTCATTGCAAAATAAGATATATGCAGTGTGCAGAAGAATTCGTTCATAAGTTTTGTTTTTACTATAGTCAGACCCTCCAATGGTCTGAGGGATAGTGAACTGGTCCCCTGTTTAAAAAGTTTGAGGACCCCTGATACAGAATGAAGAGCTAACAAGAGCTTACTAAATCTTCTGCCACTGTGTTAATGAATTCATTAGAAATACAATAATTTTCACAAATGTGCTTGCTACTGTACTTTTTATTTTTAAATTTTCTTCTTTTGCTTTTCCCTTTTTTTATTTTCTTTCATTATTTTCAATAACTTTGTTTTCACTATGTGAAACAAATGAATTATGGTCAACTGTATCAACTATGTATTTTCTTTAAGTAAAAAAAAAACTCTCACATATAGATTGGAACTATGATTTCAAATGTGATTTAGGACATGTATAACACAATGGCAAAGTGAAGTTGGTATCAAATTTCAAACTTTTCACATTAGGGGCCGGAGAGATAGTGTGGAGGTAATGTATTTGCTTTGCATGCAAAAGGTCGGTGGTTCGAATCCTGGCATCCCATATGATCCCCCAGCCTGCCAGGAGCGATTTCTGAGTGTAGAGCCAGAAGTAATCCCTGAGCATTGCTGGGTGTGATCCAAAAACAACAACAATAAAGAAACCTTTTCACATTAAATACAGATCTATAATTAACTCTTCCACTTTTTATTTAATAATTTAATATTATTTAATTATTCAATAAAATTTCATTGTTATTCTAGATAAGGAAAGGTCTAAGCAAAATAGGAAGAACAATGTAAGTAATAAAATCTCACCAGAGAAAGAGGGGGAAATATAAAATAAAATAAAATAGAATAAAAAAATGCATGGCCTGAGCAATAGCACAGTGGTAGGGTGTTTGCCTTGCATGCGGCCGACCTGGGATATACTCGGGTTCAATTCTTGGTATCCCATTTGGTCCCTGGAACATGCCAGGAGCGATTTCTGAGTGAATAACCAGGAGTAACCCCTGAGCATAATTGGGTGTGGCCCAAATAAATAACAACGACAAATAAAAAAAAAAAAACCACAGTAATCTCTGTGAAGATAGTTAGAACAGAGTTTATAGGAGCTGTAGATTTAATCCCAACAGTATATGGATTCCCAATACTGAACTGGGAATAGTCTATAAGCCCTGTTGAACATGATCTAAAACAGAAAGTAAGAAAGAGAAGGGGGGGGGGAAAGAAGAGAGGAAGGAACAAAGGGAAGGGAAGGGAAGAGGAAAGGAAGGGAAGAGGAAAGAAGGGGGAAAGAAAAGGAAGGGAAAAGAAAGGGGAAAGGAAAATAAGGAGAGGAGAGGAGAGGAGAGGAGAGGAGAGGAGAGGAGAGGAGAGGAGAGGAGAGGAGAGGAGAGGAGAGGGGAGGGGAGGGGATGGAAGGGGAGGTGAGGGAAGTAAAGGGAAGAGAAGAAAAGAGAAAGAAAGGAAAGGAAAGGAAAGGAGAGAAGAGGGGAGGGGAGGGAAGGGAAGGGAAGGAAAGGGAAGGAAAGAGAAGGAAAGGAAAGGAAAGGAAAGGAAAGGAAAGGAAAGGAAAGGAAAGGAAAGGAAAGGAAAGGAAAGGAAAGGAAAGGAAAGGAAAGGAAAGGAAAGGAAAGGAAAGGAAAGGAAAGGAAAGGAAAGAGAAGGAAAGGAAAGGGAAGGGAAGGAAAGGAAAAAGGAAAGAAAAAAGGAAAGGAAAGGAAAGGAAAGGAAAGGAAAGGAAAGGAAAGGAAAGGAAAGGAAAGGAAAGGAAAGGAAAGGAAAGGAAAGGAAAGGAAAAAGGAAAGGAGAAAGGATAGGAAAGGGAAGGGAAGGGAAGGATAGGGAAGGGAAGGGAAGGGAAGGGAAGGGAAGGGAAGGGAAGGGAAGGGAAGGGAAGGGAAGGGAAGGGAAGGGAAGGGAAGAGAAGGGAAGGGAAGGGAAGGGAAGGGAAGGGAAGGGAAGGGAAGGGAAGGGAAGGGAAGGGAAGGAAAGGGAAGGGAAGGGAAGGAAAGGAAGCATTAACCTGCCAGTTTAAATAGAGAATAAGCAAGGTAACACTTGTGGGATGGAAATAGAAAGAGGCATTAGATCAGATATATGAGAAAATAGAACTTCTTTTGCAGTTGCAGGCCTAGCATATTTTGCACAGCTCGTTATGTTTTCTGTAAATTGTACTTGCTATAGTCTAGAAAAGCTTGTTACCTAAATAATTTCTAAAATAAAAACATTTTTAGAGGACTAGGGGGATAGCTCAAAGGACCAGCATCTCCAGCAATTCATGGTTCCTTATGCACTGATAGAAGAAACCTTGAACCCTTGATCCACACTGCCCTTTGAAAAAAAAAAAAAAGCCAAAAAAACGAAAGCAAAGTAAAATCAAAAATCCATTATTTTGAAAGAAAATCCTTTTTTATATATATAAAAAAATATCTTTTATCTTAATTTAGAAGTATGTATTTTGAATAATTACAAGATTGCTCATACTATAGTTTGTTTAGGTGCTACTTCTGGTTCTGCACTGAGAAATCACTCCTTACAGGCTTGGGGGATTGAACTTAGATGGGCCACATACAGGGAAATGCCCTATCCACTGTGCTATTGCTCTGGCCCCAGAATGCACAACTTTCAAAAAACAAAATGGTCCAAACAGCAGAACCTAGAACTACCATATTTGCTGGCGTATACGATGACCCCCTAATTTTGCAGTTAAAACATAAAAGTTTAGGCCTATATTTACTGTATCAGAGAGAACGTTCCTGTGCTGCAACTGTATGTACCATAGTGAGCCAATCACAACAAGCAAAGGTTCAAAGGTTATACTGTCATAGATTTCCTCTCTGACTCTGGCCATAAGAGCAGGCTTTTGACAGTGTAGATTCGGGTCCAGAACATTGTCTAATATGCATGCATAAAAAGCCTGCTTGGGGGGCCAGAGAGAGAGCATGGAGGTAAGGCGTTTGCCTTTCATGCAGCAGGTCATGGGTTTGAATCCCGGCGTCCCATATGGTCTCCCGTGCCTGCCAGGAGCAATTTCTGAGCCTGGAGCCAGGAATAACCCCTGAGCACTGCCGGGTGTGACCCAAAAACCACACACACACACAAAAAACCTGCTTGGATTGGCTGAGTTAGAGAGGCGGTCACAGCAGCCTGGCAGTGATTGGTGCAGGATCGAGTTGGAAAATTCGTTTTGTGGCAATATTCAGACAATTTTCGTTTAGCGGCATATTGAAACATTTTTCGGGATATACTCGGCATATAAGACGATCCCTGATATTCGGTTGACTTTTTTTTTTTGTTTCAAAAGTCGTCTTATACGCTGGAAAATACGGTAATCTACAAAGTGAGTTTACCAGGTCAGGTGGGTTAGGGGGAGTAGTTTGAAGGGGATAGGGGGACACGGAGACAGTGGTTGAGAGTAACAGACACTCTGGTTGATGGTGTGATATTGAAACATGTATACAGGAAATATACCATTAACATTATTGTAAATGACTGTGTCAAACACATAAAAACAAAAAGCAGATATATAATACCTTTGTGAACTGGTCACAATCAACAATGTGGAAAGTTTTGCCATAAATTGTAATGCTTATTCCTCTATTTAGATCTTTCCAATGATAATGGTCTCCCTGGTCATTCTTGGGTAGCTGCTGGCGTTTGATTAACTTGCCCTGAGGGATGCCAGAGTTTTCCACAATAGGCTCCATGACAGACATACTGTCATCTTCCAAGTAGTAGTAGATGTTCACTTGGCGTATCCTGTAATGTTCTTCAGTGGACATAGGAACATCTTCTTGGAAATAAGCACTAAATTTCAGCACCTATATATAAAGGAGGAAGATGTGGCTTTATAGTAGGTTTCCCAGGCAAAAATATATTAATACTCTCCTAGAAAAGGACCACTGGCCCTGGGCCCCTGTCCTTACTACCACTGAGAAAGACCACAAACAAATGTATTCGAATACTCATAACTTTTACTTCTAAATCAAGAATTACTAAATTGGGGCCACAGAGAGAATACAGTGGATAGGCACTTACCATGTACGTGGCCAACCAGGTTTAATATCCAGCACGCTATTTGGTCCCCTATGCCCTTCCAAGAGTGACCCTGAGCAAAAAACCAAAAGTAATCCCTGAGCATAGCCAGGTATGGCCCAAAAACAAAAACAAAGTTAAGCGAACTATATTCCATTGGACAAATCTACACATCACAGAGTATAAAATAGGAGCCGGAGAGATAGCATGGAGGTAAGGTGTTTGCCTTTCATGCAGGAGGTCATTGGTTCGAATCCCAGTGTCCCATATGGTCTCCCGTGCCTGCCAGGAGCAATTTCTGAGCCTGGAGCCAGGAATAACCCCTGAACACTGCCAGGTGTGACCCAAAAACCACACACACACACACACACACACACACACACACACAAATAGTTGCAACTCATATATTTAATTAGTTTACTATCTAAAACGTAAAAAGAAACCATCAAAATAAAAAAATAAACTATTCTAAAAATGTGAATATGTGAGTAGATATTTTTTCTAAAGAAGATATATTAAGTATACCAAAAGTTCTCATTATCAATAACATTAGAGAAATGTACATCAAAACCACATGGGATATCACCTTATCTTAGAATGACATTTCTAAAAGGCAGTGAGAAGTATAGGAAAGGAAACCATAATATATTGTGAGATTATAATGGTAGTACCACCAGAGAAACAGTATAAAGTTTCCTTTAAAAATTAAAACTATGGGGCCCGGAGAGATAGCACAGCAGCGTTTGCCTTGCAAGCAGCCGATCCAGGACCAAAGGTGGTTGGTTCGAATCCCGGTGTCCCATATGGTCCCCTGTGCCTGCCAGGAGCTATTTCTGAGCAGACAGCCAGGAGTAACCCCTGAGCAACGCCGGGTGTGGCCCAAAAACCAAAAAAAAAAAAAAAAAAATTAAAACTATGGCCTAAGTGATTATATAGTGGATAAGGTGCTTCCATTGTATGCAGCCAACTCATGTTCACAATGTATGGTCCCCAAGCCTACCAGGAGTGATCCCTGAGCACAGAGCCAGGAATCAGCCTTGAGCACTGTCAGATGTGGCCTCCAAACCAAAAATAATAAAAATTGAACTAAAACTAATAACTACCATGTAAGCTAAAATATTGTATCCCTAGGTATTTATCTGAAGAAAATGAAAACAGTAATTCAAATATATAGAATTTACAATAGCGAAGTTATGGACACAGACTAAGTATCTACTAGTGAGTGAATGAGTAAATGAAGAACTTTTGTACACAAACACACAGTGGAATATTATTCAATGATAAAAATAGCAGCCCAGGGGGCAAAGGAGGGGGATATGGGATGCATGATAGGAATAGGGGTGGAGGTAGGACAGCATCAGTGGTGGGAATGCCCCTGATTCAATGTCATTATGTATCTAAAATATTACTGTGAAAGATTTGTAATCCACTGTGGCCAAAATAAAAATTATTTTAAAAAAAGAAAAAAGAAAATAAAATCTTGCCACTTGTGATAAAATGAATGAGTCTTGAAAACATTTGCTAAGTAAAAGAAGTCAGTTAATGACAAATACCACTTGGTTTTTTTTAATAAGTGAAATTTAAAAGAGGAAGTAATAAAAAAACAGTTTGTGATCTAAGCATCACTGGTCCAAACAGTGCTGTACCAACAAACCAAGCACCAAAACTCTAGGCCAATACAGTTAGTCTGAGCATGGCCTGGGGGCTGAAAGTGGGCCCTGGGCTCTTATCCCAATCGCCACTGGGGAGGACCCAACAATAAACAACAACAGACTAGATATAAAGTTCATGGAAACAGAACATGCTTGTGGGTGGCAAGTGGGAGATGGAGGGGAAGATGGTGAATTGGAAGTGGAGAGTGGAGGAATTGGGAAGCTTTTCAAACAGCAGAAAGAGCATTCAACCAAGGGGAGAGGCAATAAAATAAACTAATTTTCTCATATTTCTAATACAATTAATATTTCAAACAATTTATACAGATAAATAACATAATGAGAACAGTGCAAGATCAAGCAGAAGTATTAAAAGCATTTTTAAAAGCATGCTTCTGATTTAATTATAATACAACAGTTAACGATATGAAAACATATGCTGTTTTGTTAAATGATCTTTTCAGGGCTGGAACAATAATATGGTGAGTAGGGCATTTGCCTTGCAGGTACCCAGCCCAGATTCAATGCTGGAACCCCACTTAGTCCCCCCAAGTCCTGCCAGGAATGATTCCTGAGTGGCAAAGCCCTCAAAACAAAAAATTCCTCTCATATATATATGTGATGAAGTGAATGAGAAACAAACAAAAATGATTCCAGTTTCAAGCTTAGATAACCTTGAAGAACCACGTAGAAGAGGTGGGATGAACGATGACAGAAAATGAACGCGCTATGTGAGCACACTCCATGGGCACAATGTCAAAGCAGCAGAAAATAGAGAAACAAATACAGAACTCTGCATAGAGGGCCCCTGAGAAGAGCACTAGAGAAACCAGCAACCAACTTAAGAAAATTCTCCACTGTAGGGCAATCATAGTAGTGCACAAACTCACAGCACACACCGTACATCCACAGGGAGGAGGAGATGTGTGCAGAGACTGCCAACATATTGAGATCTGTTCAGGAACAAGATATAAAGGCAACCCAAAAACCTGCACCACAACGTTGAGACTTCACCCTTACAAAACCTCATTTGGAGGTAGGAAATGTAAGTGACAAGTTATCCAGAGCCAATAGTCAATAGTACAAATGATAACAATGGCCTACAGCTGCCCCTACAAACCATCCGGGGTGCTCTGAGTCTTTTATGTATCTGAAATAGCCCAGCCTGAAGGCGAGCCCCACCATTTCAAACCCAGGGAAGAACAATAGGAAGTTTAGTACATCTTTCAGTCCTAGGTAAATTAAAGGCGACTCCCACCTGCTCCTTTGATTGCTGCTATAGAGTGAAAGCCTAGACTTAAAAATGAGATTCTATGTTTGAGAAAACAAGGAAAACAAGCAAGAAACCAATCATTGCCTACTAAACATTGAGTGAAATGCATTTTCAAATAAGAATATTCTATCCAATAGATTAGCGCTCAAATTCAAAGGAATGATAGAATTATTTGCAAACAAACAACAGCTAAATATGTTCATCATTACTAAACCGTTCTTGAAAAAACACTGAATGATTTTCTTTTCAATAAAAGACAAAGAATTGCTACTAAGAGAGAGAGAGAGAGAGAGAGAGAGAGAGAGAGAGAGAGTAAGAGACTAAAAAAAAGCATCCTGGAAAGGGAACAAATAATAGTGAAGTCTATTTCAAGTACTTCCAGGTTCAAAGTATCATTAAGAAGGATACAGATTCAAAAACAGCAGAGGTAAATGACAGTAATCTCAAAGCAAACATACTTAACAAAAGAAGTAGAGCAAACAGAACCAGAGCACTACATTAAAAAGACACACTTGAACTATTATAACTGTGACAAACACAGGCTCAAAGCCATGAGATCACATAGAAAGTAATCTAAAATAAAAGGCCAAGAAGTCATACATATATCAGACAAAACTGACTTCATATTTTAAATATTATTTAAGGAAGATAAGCAGCCATTAGATAATAATGATCAAAGGATCTATACACCAAAATGACAACACCATTAACATATATATTTTAATGAGTATCAAAATATATAAAACAATTATTAACAGGCTAGAAGAAAGCAACTGATAACACTATTGTAGAAAGTTTTAACATCTGCCTCTCACTGTTGGATTAAACACCTGACTAAAAGTCATGATGAGAAAGGCAGCATTAAAGAAAGAAATGGAAAAGAGATGAATAGACATATACAGGATTCACTGCTTTCCAAAATCAAGAACACATTTTCCTCTAGGACACATGAAACATTTCCTGGATAAACCATATGCTGGAACACACACAAGTGTCCACAAAATCAAGAAGATATAAATCATGTCTAGTATCTTATTAGATCATTTTTTTTTGTTTTTTTTTGGTTTTTGGGCCACACCCGGTAATGCTCAGGGGTTACTCCTGGCTATGCGCTCAGAAGTCGCTCCTGGCTTGGGGGACCATATGGGACACCGGGGGAATCGAACCGCGGTCCGTCCGAGGCTAGCGCAGGCAAGGCAGGCACCTTACCTTTAGCGCCACCGCCCGGCCCCTTATTAGATCATTTTAAAGATGGAAATAAACCACACCCTAGAAAGCTAAGAAAAATTCAAACAGTTGGAATCTAAATAACATACTGTTAATCAAATACTCAAAAAGGAGAGAGAATACAGAAGATAGGAGATTACCTTGCATGCAGCCAAAGAAGGAACATATATGAAGTAAAGGAAAAGGTAAGGTATCCATATAAGTAGAGCAAGAAAAAAACCTCCTCAATAAATAGTGGTGGAAAAATTGGTTATCAATATGCAAAAATATAATACATACCCCTATTATATAGTATAGGCAACAGTTAAATCAAATAGACCAGAAGTCCTCAAGTACTATTCCCTATGTCATTCTCACAGTTTTCAGGGAACCATGCGATGCCAGGACTAGAAATGAGATTAACCACATGCAAAGCAAGCACTTTACCCACAGTACTCTCTCTTCAGCTCCCAAATGTTAGTGTTTAAAGTAGTCAGAATGTAAAGGCAGTTCTTTTCAGACATGACAGTATAACCTTCTGAAAAGAAGTAAACTAATCACTAGAGTGTTTGAAATGAAGTAACATAAAAATTAAAGATAAAAAAAGAACAGAAATTTAACTTAAAATGTAGAATACAGGGAGCCAAAGTGATAGTACAATGGGGAGGTCATTTGCCTTGCACAAAGCTAAATAGATTCAATTCTAGTGTTCTAGTGTTCAAGTACACCAGGAGTACTTTCCGAGTGCAGAGCCAGGAATAATCCCTGAGTACTGCTGGGTGTACCTCCCAAACAAGCAAGCAAAAACAGAACATAGTGTTTAAAAATTAGCAGAATTTGGGGCTGGAGTGGTGGCACAAGCTATAAGGCGTCTGCCTTGCATACGCACGGTTCAATTCCCCCCCCCCCCGCGTCTCATAGGGTCCCCAAAGCCAGGAGTGATTTCTGAGTGCATAGCCAGGAGTAATCCCTGAGCATCACCGGGTGTGGCCCAAAAACCAAAAGGAAAAAGAAAAAGCAGAATTTGGGCCAGAGCAATCACATAGCAGGTAAGATGATAGCCTTGCTGACCTGGTTTTGATCCCTGGAATCCCATATAGTCTCCCTAGCCTACCATGAGTGAATTCTAAGCACAGAGCCAAGAATAATCCCTGAGCCCTGCCAGGTGTGTCCACGACCCCCAAATAAAAGCAAAAGTAAAGAATTGAAGTCAACGATAGATGTTCTAGACTTTATCAACCTAAATAAGAAATGATGTTATATTCTAAGAATTATTAAAATTATAAATAATGTCAAAAACATGAACAAATATAATGGCTAGTAAGTATTTATTTGGGGATTTCCCCAAATTTTAAACTGATTTAGTAATTAATAAAAATATTAATTCGAACCACTGTTCTTCTGCATGAAAGGCAAACGCCTTACCTCCATGCTATCTCTCCAGCCCCAAAAGAGAAATTTATATGGATTCTAGTGTTTACATTAAAGATGTTTATAAATGATGTAATAATTATCACATAAATCGCATAGGCACACTGACATATTATTTTGCACTTATTATTATTTTGTACTTTTATCATTATTTTGTACTTTTATTATTTTGTACTTATTATTCTTTAGTGTCAATGGGCATTCCTTAAAGGGTGACTAGTCAGATGAAAATGTTAAATGTTGGGGCCGGGCGGTGGCGCTGGAGGTAAGGTGCCTGTGCTAGCCTAGGACGGACCACGGTTCGATCCCCCGGCGTCCCATATGGTCCCCCAAGAAGCCAGGAGCAACTTCTGAGCGCATAGCCAGGAGTAACCCCTGAGCATCACAGGGTGTGGCCCAAAAACCAAAAAAAAAAAAAAAAAAAAAAAAAGAAAATGTTAAATGTTTTAAAAAGTCATAAAATAAAAAGATTTAAAAAAATTAGAGGTAAAAAGAACAAAGGATAGGAGTAAATTTGGAAAGCTAACTTATGAAAACTGACCAGTGGCTCTCAGATCTTCAGTTTTTATGCATGAAAATCATCTTAAAAAAATATGGTTGATGGGGCCAGGCGGTGGCGCTAGAGGTAAGGTGCCTGCCTTGCCTGCGCTAGCTTTCAACGGACCGCAGTTCGATGCCCTGGCGTCCCATATGGTTCCCCAAGCCAGGAGCAACTTCTAAGCGCATAGCCAGGAGTAACCCCTGAGCATCACTGGGTTGGCCCAAAAACAAAACAAAAACAAACAAACAAAAAATTATGGTTGAGGGCGTTTTCTTAGAACTCTAATTGGTAAGTCTACTGCATGTCCAGCATAATGAAAGAGGAGTGGAAAAGAGGAGACTCAGAGACAATAGCAATAAAGGTGAGGAAATAAGACCATTTACAGTATAAAAGCATAGATTAAATGTGCCAAAAATGCCATATTATCCTTTGGGTACTTCATGCCAAACTTAAATGTTCCCATTAAAAAAAAAGAACTAGAGATACATAGAAAAAACTGACAAGGTTGTCTTGATGACATTTGTATCTCATAGATATTGAGGAATATTTTTATAATTGGATTTTTAAAATAGGTAAAACTCAAGAGAAATAGAGATATATAATTCAGAATTCAAATATGTAACTCAGTAATTCAGAATTCATCTAATTTTTCATTAACTGTATCCAGAAAACAGCTCAGTGAAGTCTACAAGGAATTATTTTCTGTAATCAGCTTCTTGACCAAAGAAAGCCTCTATTAATCCTAAATTCAGCTGTTTATGACTAAGAGTTGAGGTATTTGAATAATTTCTCCTCAGAGCACTCTGGAAAACCTGTGGTTTACTGTTGAATTTTCTGCACAGTTGCCTCTTAGAAATTTGAATTCAAGGGGGTAATCCAAAAGTCCCAGATGATACCTTTTTGTCAAAAGCCACATGTGCAGGAACAAACTGTGCAGGTGGGGGCCGCCTAGCTTCGCCATAAGTTAGTTGTGGAGTCTTAGTGGCCACCTCATCCAGGTCACTCTGGGACAGCTCACTGACAGAGAGCCGATCCCCACCTATCCCAACTGTTGGTCGCCGAAAAACTGCATAGCCATTCCTGTAATCCAAGGTTTGGCTTCTGTGAAAGGCTGTTTTCTGAGGAAGAAAAGAAGTATGTCATTAATATTAGTTGATGAATATTTCTGAGTATAGGTAACATTACTTAAATATCATATATGAAGATCACTAAGTTTAAATCAGAAAGTTTATCATTAGAAATTCCTTATATTTTTCATGAAAAAGAATTTATATTATTGGGCCATGCCTAGGAGTGCCTGGAGGACAATGTGGTGTTGGGAACTGAACTCAAACTGCCTGTGTATAAAGTAACACCCAGCCAATTGAGTTATTTTGTAGGTACAGAAAGTTTGTATTTTTTAAGCTAAAATACTTTTCTGAACATAAATTTTAAAACCCTACTTTGAAACACTCAGTTTAAAAACTAGTTTACTTTTAAAGAGAAACTAAAATATTATTTCATATAGACTTAATTTTTCATTAGACTCCCCATGCACTTAGTTTTATAAGATGATATGAATCACAGAATCTAGAATTTGAGATGAATAATGAAACAAAAAGGCGTTCTATGAATAAAAAAAAAAAACCCACCACCAGTGCTGGTATGGATGAGGATAGGTGGGAAGGAATCTTTCTTCACTGCTAGTGGGGATGTCTACTGGTCCAGACTTTCTGGAATGGATATTTCTCAAAGAACTAGGGAAGCAAGCTTCCTTTCAATCCAGTAATTACACTCCTGGGAATATATTCAAAATACACCCAAAATGGCCAGAGAGATAGCATAAAGGTAGGACATTTGCCTTGCATTCAAATCTCAGCATCCCATATGGTCCCCGAGCCTGCTAGGAATGATCTCTGAGCAAAAAGCCAGGAGTAACCCCTGACCGCTGCTGGGTGTGACCAAAAACCAAATATATACCCAAAAGACAATGCAGAAAAGACATCTGCATTCCAGTGTTCATTATGTTCACAGAGGTCAATATATGGAAATAACTCAAGCACCCAAGAACAGATGACTGGACAAAGAATCTGTGTTATGTATATATGTATATGTATACACACACACACACACACAATAGAATACTACTCAGCCTTAAGAAAAGATGAAATCACGCAACTTGCAGATACATGGATGAATCTGAGAATATCACTAAGTGAAATGAGTCGGAGGAAAAGAGACAGACAGAATAATCTCACTCAAATGCAAGCTATATCCCAATAGGAAGTTTGGCATTGGGGGGCAGGAGTCAAAGAAGGAACCACTACCACATGACAGAGGGAATTGGACACTCCAGAACAGGACTAGGTTTTGAAAGATAAAGTGACATATATGATATCAGATTAGTAATAGTATTATAAACCATAGTGTCTAAAATCGGGGGGGGGGGTAAGAGAGAAAAAAAGACAGAAAATATGCCTGCTATAGAGGCAGAAGGGAAATTAGGGATATTGGTGGAGAAAAGTAAACACTGAAGGAATTGGTGTTGGAACTATGTATGTCTGAAATTCAATCATAAATAATTTTGTGACTTAGTAATTCATGGTGATTCAATAAAAATATTTTAGAGAAAGAAATTAAACTTGTCAGCATGAAAACAGGATTGTTTCAGTTCTTTAATCAATAAAGAATATCTCTGCACAAGCGGCTGGCTTTCACATTCAGAAAAAAATCAAAGGACTTTCTTATTATAAAGATAATGATATATTCATACATTTGTTTTATTCATAAGTATGTGGCTATTTTATTTATTACTCATATGTTTTTAGAAACATTAAGTGCATATTACATAGTCTTAAACTCAAAGATTACACCCTGATCCTTTTATATTAAGATATAATGGGGCCGGGTAGGTGGCGCTGGAGGTAAGGTGTCTGCCTTGCAAGCGCTAGCCAAGGAAGGACCGCGGTTCGATCCCCCGGCGTCCCATATGGTCCCCCCCAAGCCAGGGGCGATTTCTGAGCACATAGCCAGGAGTAACCCCTGAGCGTCAAACGGGTGTGGCCCAAAAACCAAAAAAAAAAAAAAAGATATAATAATTTTTTTTTTTTTTTTTGGTTTTTGGGCCACACCTGGCAATGCTCAGGGGTTACTCCTGGCTGTCTGCTCAGAAATAGCTCCTGGCAGGCATGGGGGACCACATGGGACACCGGGATTCGAACCAACCACCTTTGGTCCTGGATCGGCTGCTTGCAAGGCAAACGCCACTGTGCTATCTCTCTGGGCCCAAGATATAATAAAATTTTATGAAAAATCAGCCACTACAACTAATATAACAAAGGATCATGAGAAACTACTAAGAAAAAGCACATACAAATCAATGTAGAAGCTTAAAGTAAATTTATAAATTCCCAAAGTATGCAACTTATTGAGTCTGAATCAAGAAGAAATGGGAAAATCTAAATAAACCAATAAAGGATAAGGAAACTAAGTTAGAAATAAATTTATTTCTAAATAAGAAATGTCCAAGACTTTTCATTAATCCTAGTTTCACTAGTGGATTCACCTAACATTTAAATACAAATTAATATTCTTTCATAAACATAAAGGGAAGAAATATTCCCAGACAAATCATAAAAGTTCAGCACTGGGCCCGGAGAGATAGCACAGCGGCGTTTGCCTTGCAAGCAGCCGATCCAGGACCAGAGGTGGTTGGTTCAAATCCCGGTGTCCCATATGGTCCCCCGAGCCTGCCAGGAGCTATTTCTGAGCAGCCAGCCAGCAGTAACCCCTGAGCACCGCCGGGTGTGGCCCAAAAACCAAAAACCAAAATAAATAAATAAATAAAAGTTCAGCACTACCATGATATAAAGCAAGATTAGAATAGTTCCAGGAGTGAAAATTACAAGACACTGCCTCTTATGGGTAGAGATGCAAAAATTCTCAGCAAAATTATTGCAAAATGTATGTAACAATATATTTAAAGAATCACACAAGATGATCAAGAGTGACCTATCCGTGATATGTAAGGATGGCTTAGCATATAGAAATTGATATAGGTGATGCAACATATTAATAGAAAATAAAAATCATTTGATCATCTCAATTGATGCAGAAAGGTGGTTGACAAAATAGTACATGATGAAAATGCTCAATACTCTGGGTATAGAAGGACTGACTGGGTATAGAAGGTTTATAGTATTGGGTATAGCCCAATACAATAAAGAACAAATATGACAAACACATAGGTAACATCATAATCAATAATAAAAAATTGGGCACTTTTTCTCAAAAAGCAGATATAAGATAAAGATACACATTTATAATGACTCCTATTCTACATAATACTAAGTTCTAGTCAACACAATTAAGAAAAAAGTATTTGAAAAGTATTTGCACGTAATGTTCACTGAAGTATTGTCATAATAGTAAGATATGAAGACAATGTATCCAATGGAATGAGGAAATTCTTTTTTTGCAAAGACTTGGATGAAACATTAGGGAATTATATGAAATAAAGTCAGAAAAAGAAAATAGTGTATGGTATCACATATACATGTGGGATATTAAAATGTCAAAATCATAGATATAGGAATCAGAGTGGTGATTATCTGGGGTTGGGGGGAGGTGAAAAATGGAGAAATAATTGGTTAAAGGATGCAAGCTTCCAGTTTATGTGATTATAAAATGAAATAGCTCTGGGTCAGAGCGATAGCACAGCAATAGGGCATTTGCCTTGCACATAGCCGACCTGGGTTCAATCCCCAGCATCACATATGGTCCCCTAAGCCTGCCAGGAGCGATTTCTGAGCAGAGAGCTCAGGAATAAGCCCTGAGCACTGCCAGATGTTTCCTAACACAAAACAAACAAAAACGGGCCCGGAGAGATAGCACAGCGACGTTTGCCTTGCAAGCAGCCGATCCAGGACCAAAGGTGGTTGGTTTGAATCCCGGTGTCCCATGTGGTCCCCCGTGCCTGCCAAGAGCTATTTCTGAGCAGACAGCCAGGAGTAACCCCTGAGCATCGCCAGGTGTGGCCCAAAAACCAAAACCAAAACAAAAAAAACAAAAACCGAAAAGAAAAGACATCACTCTGGCAGGCAAAGAGAGAGGAGTACAGGGCAAAGAAACTTGTTTTGCATGTGAACAAATATTGCTTCAATCCCTAACATCACAAAAGGTCCCCTGAGCTTCACCAGAAATGATTCCTAACCAGAGAGCCAGGACTAAGCCCTGAACACAGCCAACTGTAATCCCCCAAAACAAAATAGTTCTGTTAATCTAATGAACACTACTGTTCATTGATTATTATTAGCTATGATTATTATACTAATAGTGCTATATTATATATCCTTGAAAGTTGCTAAGAAACTTTCTCTTAAATGTTCTCACCACAAATAAATCGTAATTATATGACAGGGTAGAGGTGTTAGATAATGCTATAGCAGTAAGCATTTACAAATATAAAGTTATTAAATCAATGTATTACACTCAAATGTACACAATATACTATATCTAATTTCCCCCTTTAATCCTCCTGAAAGAACACAACTAAAACCACAAGGTAGGGGGAAGTACTAAACCAAAATATAATAGGGATCTTTTACTAAGAGGTTAGAGGCATTAAATAAAAGGAAGAACTTGGGGCCGGAAAGATAGCATGGACGTAAGGCGTTTGCCTTTTATGCAGAAGGTTATCGGTTCGAATCCCGGGGGACCGTATCTCTCTCTCTCTCTCTCTCTCTCTCTCTCTCTCTCTCTCTCTCTCTCTCTCTCTCTCTCTCTCTCTCTCTCTCACACACACACACACACACACACAGGAAGAACTAAAGAGCTAAGGAAAGAAAGAAAAGAAAACTACACTATTGCAGGTCAAGGACCTGACACACACACACACACACACACACACACACACACACACACACACACACACGAAGAACTAAAGGGCTAAGGAAAGAAAGAAAACTACACTATTGCAGGTCAAGGACCTGAAATGGTATCACTCCCAACAAAGCGAGGACTTAACAGATGAGAAGGAAGATGGGCATAGAAATTTTTGTAAAGGATAATTGAAAAACTGAGCAGGAGAAAGCTAGACTAGACTGCAAAAAATACATACAGAATAGGCATTGGGGTAGGAGCAAATGGCAAATAGCAGGACATTTTGCCTATTCTGAATCTCTCCAATCCTTGCCAGGAGTGATTTCCTGAGTACCTTATTGCCAGGTATGATCCTCCCAAAAAGAGACTAGGTAGAAATCTGGTGGGATTAAATGAGAAGGACTGAGAAGAATTAAGTGAAAATGATACGAGGAAGAGAATTAAGTGAAAACAAGTGGCAGACAAATGGAAGGTTTTCTGGGTTCAGGATTCAGAAGACTGGGGTGGGGAGTGAGATGGGTAGAATGTCTTAAGACAGGATGGGGGTGTGGAGCTGTGGATGAAGATTTATAAAGGCAGAATGGGAAGAAGAGATGAACGGGACTTAAGGAAGAGCAAAGAAGGATGCAGTGTGGGAGAGAAAGTCCAGAGACCAGAGTCCGGTAATAAGGTGCAGGGAAACTGAGAAAAGAGAAATGGGGTCAAGAATGGAGATGGGAATTGGAATGCTCTAAGTTAGATCGGAGGGGGAAAGCTGAGAGAGAGCGAGAGCGAGAGAGAGCGATGAGATGAGAAGAGAGGGGGGGAGAGAGTGAGGGAAAGAGAAACAGAGAGACAAAGAGAGGGGAAGAGAGATGATGATGAGATGAGAAGAGGGGGTAGTGAGAGGGAAAGAGGAAGAGAGAGGGAAAGAGGGGGAGAGAGGAAGAGACAGACATAGAGAGAGACAGAGACAAAGAGAGATGATGAGATGAGAAGGAGGGGAGAGAGAGGGAGGGAAAGAGAAACAGAGACTAAAAGAGGGGAAGAGAGATGATGATGAGATGAGAAGAGGGGGTAGTGAGAGGGAGAGAGGAAGAGAGGCGGAAAGAGGGGGAGAGAGGGAGAGACACAGAAAGAGTCAGAGACAGAGAGAGATGATGAGATGAGGGGAGAGAGATGATGATGAGATGAAGGGAGGAAAGGGGGAGAGAGACGGGGGAGAGAGGGAGGGAGACAGAGAGATGATGAGATGAGAGAGGGGAGAGAGATGATGAGAAGGGGAGAGGGGGAAAAGAGGGAGGGAGGGAGACAGAGATGATGAGAGGAGAGGAGAGGGAGGGAGGGAGGGAGGGAGAGACAGAGATGATGAGATGAGAGAGGAGAGAGATGATGATGAGATGAGGAGAGGGGGAAAGAGAGGGAGGGGGAGACAGAGAGTGATGATGAGAGGAGAGGGGGAAAGAGCAGGAGGGAGAAAGACAGAGACAGAGATGATGAGATGATATGAGAGAAGGGAGAGAGATGATGATGAGAGGAGAGGGAAAAGAGAGGGAGGGTGGGAGAGAGACAGAGACAGACAGCGACAAAGATGATGAGAGGAGAGAGGAGGAAAGAGAGGGAAGGAGAGAGATAGATAGAGACAGAGAGATGATGATGAGAGGAGAGGGGGAAAGAGGGAAAGAGAGGGAGAAGAGACAGAGAGAGATGATGAGATGATGAGAGAGGGGAGAGAGATGATGAAGATGAGAAGAGAGGGGAAAAGAGAGGGAGGGAGGGAGACAGAGAGACAGTGACAGAGTTAGTTGATGAGATGATGAGATGAGAGGGAGGGAAGAGAGGGAGAGAGGATGAGGTGAGGGAGGGAGAGATGCAGAGTCATGGGAGAAGCAGGATCCGAAAGCAATGAGGAGGAAAAGAGGAGGAGGAGGAGTGGGGAGAGGAGACGCCCCTAGGCCTGACCCTGAGCCCTTGGGCCACTTGAGTCCTCACCGTGGGGTCCTTAAAGGACGTGCCCGGGAGAAAGGGCAGGCCGTGCATGGGCTTGTACATCGCCTCGGCAGGCTTCAGTCCACCCAGCAGCAACGCCACAAGTTGCTTTCCCCGTCCCGCCCCGCGCTAGAGCCCCATGGCAACGCCAAACATCCCAGGAGCAAGCCCGGGGAAGGCGACCGGAAGTGCAGGCCTGGCCTGTCTACGCTTGCGCAGTCCCCGGCCTCAGCACTGCCGCGGGAAGATGGCGGCTGCGAACGAGGCGCGTTTTGAATAACCACGCCCCTTTGTCCCTGTAGCCACGCCCGCCCATAACACGCCCTCTCTAAAGCCACGCCCACCATCCCATAGCAGTCCCTCCCACTCACCCATCCCACTCCTGGTGCATCTCTGGGAACTAGCTAGGAGCCTTGCAAGGGTTTTTAACTTTTTGGATGTGAATGAATTCTGAGGGGATTGAAGGAAGTTTCTTCCCTCTCCTCAGCCGTTGAAGGGGCCAGGCACCTTTCTCAGGCCTCTGGGAAAATTGTGTTCTAGTTCACATTTTCAGATGATTGGCCCTTGGTTTTCACCTGGTGTTCATCTGGACCCAGACTGGCTCTTTTTCGGATTTGTAGAAAGTTATCTGGTGACATAAAAAGTGTTCCAAGAATCAATGCAACCATCTGGTACACATTTGGCCCGCTCTAGCAAAATAAAGAAATAAATAAAGCTGTCAGTCCCTGTCATTCTGCACTTCTGATTTCTTAAGACAGATGTTGGTTATTTGCTTAAGGATACCCAATACTTCACTGAAGATCTAAGGATTCTCATCTCCTAATCTCTATTTTATTCTTACCTATAAGAGCAATGTACAAAAAAAAATCAGAGCCAGTAAGTTCTTTCCAAGAAAAAACTTAAGGATACACAGTAAATAAAAGAAGTAGAATGTCTGGCCCTTAGAGCAGTGGGTAAGGTGACATCACATATGGTCTCCTGTGAATCAAAGAATTGAGCATTAGGCGCTGAGCACTGAGCTAGTGGTAAGCCCTGAAAATTTCTAGGTGTGGCAAAAGAAAAAAGAAAGTGGAATGTCTTAGAATCATTGGGATTCTCCCCTTTGGTACTGTTAACAATGTTTGCATTAATATTAAAAAAATAAAACAATCTTATCTCTGAAATATTCTAGGAGGAAAAATAGCTAAGAGCAGCACAAGACTCTTAAAAATAAAAAAAAAAAAGTCAAGATGGATTCCCTTGGTTTGAAATGGGGATCAGGAATCTCATTTTTAAAACAGAAGTTTCTAATAATGAGCCAGGTTAGGAATGTGAGAAAGTTGGGTCAGACCTAAAAATCGTTATCTGTGTTGTGGATAGTTCGTTACACTTCACACAGCAGCTAATCCTAACCCTACTTGTCTCAGCAAGTCTTCTCGGGTTTTACTAAAGGCAGTGAAGCTCAGGGACTCCAGGATATGACTTTACTAAGAGTCCTAGGGTGCCTAAAGTGGTAATTGTCTGCTTTTTTATTTTATTTTATTTTATTTATTTGTTTGTTTGGTTGGTTTTTTGGTCACACCCTGCAGTGATGCTCAAGGGCTACTCCTGGCTCTGTGCTCAGAAATCACCCCTGAAGGGCTTGGGGGACCATATGGGATGCAAGGAACGGAACACCAGGGTCATTCAGGTTTGGACTCCTGTAAGGCAAATGCCCTGCAGCTGTCCTATTTCTCCAGCCCCAAGGGCTGCTACTTTTAAAACAAACAAAAAGAATAGATAATCTTGATAAAGAAATCTTTGAAATGTGCCTTCCCATTGAATTATATCTTAACAACTATGATGAGAACCAGCCACTGAGAAAATATTTCAAAATGATAAATTCAACCTGTAAAAGGAAGGTAATTCGATCTTGTGGATACTGGGTAGCAAAATCACTTGCTAATTCTTTCTGATAACACTACACTCTTAGCAGGACTTCTTCCTGCTTTCTAAAGCTAAATTCCATAATATTAGGACACACTTGAAAGATTTATTTTTTGACAGCATGGTTGCTCTTGGAGCAATATTCACTGTGTTGGAGAGGGAAGAAGCCTTGGGGACTGGAAAGGGTGAGTCATACCTAAGCCTATTGTCAATTGTGACATCTGTTTCTATTTGAGGAGTGCCCTCTGCTCAAATGCCTTTCTAAGAGCGTACTAGTTAAATGGCTAGCCGAGTGTATTGTAACTGCATTTTGTCTTCAGAAACATATGGTGAAGTTCTCTTCACTCTGAGAAAGTGAAGAAAAGAGAAATGCCATCACCTCTGAGAAGGGGAAGCCAGGAGTGGGGACAGAGGCTTTAGCGAAATGAAAGAAATCTAATTTCTAAGCTAAATCCAGAGAAACTAGAGTACAATTAAGAATTTTGGGGCATATCAAGAGACAATAGAGATGAGGGCCAGGAAGACCACTCCATGGGAGGAAGCTTGCCACAAATAGCAGGGAAGCGCAGTTAGGGCAGAGAAGGGACAACTGTGACAATGATACTTGGAAATGATCACTCTGGACAAGAATTGGGTGCTGAAAGGAAATAAAGCAATAGGCATGAGACCCCTTTAGTAACAAAACTGCAAATTACAGTGTCTAAAAGGAAAAGAAAAAGAAGAGAAAGAGACACAGACAGACAGAGGAAAAGTCTGCCCCAGAGGCAGATGGGGGAAGGAAAACTGGGGACATTGGTGGCAGGAAATGTGCACTCGTGAAGGGTATTGTACCTTGTACGATTGAAACTCAGTCATGAGCAACTTTGTTACCATGTAGCTCACAGTGATTTAACATATTTATTCATTAAAAAATAAAATAAACCATCCAAAAAAAGAAGAATTTTCTGGCAGAAGAGATGATGGCTCAAAAGACTGGAGTATATGCTTCGAGTGCAGGAGCCCTGGAGTCAATCCCGACACTGCATGGTCCTTCAACCAATGCCTGTAGTGAACCAAGTACTGAGCAGGGAATACTTGTAAGCACTGTCAGGGATGACTCAAAAGCCAAAAAAAAAAAAAAGAGTTTATATCCCCTTTTCCAAAATCTAACTGCTCAATATGGATTGCGCTTCAGTCCGTATTTTACAGGACAGTTACCTGAAAATCCCTGAACACCAAAGAAGAGCTGTAGTTTGAAGGTTGAAGTCTAGGCTCAAAAGACCACAGAAAAATTACATGACTTTAGCTGGTGTTTCAGAGGTTGGGAGATGGTGGTCGGGAAATCAGGCCCCAAAGACAGACATCAAACTAGATGTTGTCTCAGGGGTTCCTGATGGAAGAAGTCAGACTGGCATTGACTTTAGGCAGTGACCTAAAACAAAAACAAAGAACAAAAATAAACTAAATAAAAAAATTTCCCTGATCGCCAAGAACTAGTTTCATTTCTCCAATATTTAATCCTCTGATATTCTCCAATACCCAAAACCACAGGACAAATAAAATGCTGGCAGTCGTGTGTGTGTGTGTGTGTGTGTGTGTGTGTGTGTGTATGTATGTATGTGTGTGTGTGTGAGGAGGGAGAGATGCATAGCCTGGTAATTTAAGTGATTTTGATGTTCTGCTTCTCTCTAGTGGTTATACCCTGATATAGCATGACTTCTGGAAAACTAAACCAAGTCTGTCCATTTGCAAAGTGTCCAACTTTGTAGTTAGTATATGAATATGGGACATGGGTTTCTTTTTGTACTATAGTGTTACTCAAAGTGCTCACTAAATTTTGTTTCCAACACTCTTTTTAGTCTCTGGAGTTTATTATCTAAAAGGAGCATACAACTAATCAATTTGATCTTTGAGAAGTATGGGGAAATGAAAGAGAAGCATCTGTGATGATTCAATTAACTACTAGACAGAGTTTGGACCCACAGAAAAATCTCAATTTGTTACAGTTTCATCTCAGTTTGGGTTTAGATTACTTTATCTAAATAATTATATTATTAAGATGGGTAATAAAAATATTTGTTTTTTTGTTTTTTACTTTCGTCCAACCCAATATAATTTTAACTAATTACATTGTAATTTGCTTCCTTCTTAAAAAACCTTATTCAACATTACATTATAATCTAAGAGTTCTCAGAAAACTAAAACTCCATACTGGCCAGTTATTTGTTTTGTTCATTATCTTTTCTTTGCTCCCATTACATTTGTTGGCACTTCATAAATATTCAGTGTATAGTTGTAATATGACCAACTAACTCAATGAATAAGTTATGACTTGGAAACAACCCAATATTTTTCCACTCAGTAGATCCTGTTAGTAGGTCTTAAAATTAGTATAATACATTGTGGTAATCATCAGAATTTTGGGGGTGGGGTGGGAGGAGGCACACCTGGCACTACACAAGTACTACTCTTGGTTCTACACTGAGGGATCATTCATGGGGGGCCCAGGTATCAAACCTCAGTCAACTACATGCAAGGCAAGCATCCCACCCATTGTACTATTGTTCTGTCCCAACAACCAGATTTTTAAAAATTAAATGAAATAAAGATGATGATGATATATCTCATGTTGTATGAAAAGGTAATTTAGTGAAAAAATTGAAAGACAGCCCCAAAGCAAGAAAATTCATGTATATGTATATACACACATTTACACACACACACACACACACACACACACACACACACACACCACTAAATCTGTGGACACAGTAAAAAAAAAATTCAAAAAGTTATTAACACCACATAGCCCACACATTTTACTGATGAGAAATCCCCAGAACCAAAGAAGACTGAGTGGTCCCCAACTGAGTATTTTCTTATATGCTACCACAATCCTCTCCTAGCTGGGAAAGATGTGTCTCATTCAGCACATGAGAGATAATTGATTTTCTGTCATCTTGCTTATGAGACATGACTGACCTAATAAAGATATTAATAGTCTGAATCCTTTACTGTTCCACATGAAAAGGAACAATATTACTGCTAGTGTAATGGAATCATTACAATATTGATTCCAAATGTGGACAGGAAGTGAATCCATTTACTAAGGTAAATGAAAACCCTGAAACTATGGGAATTACTTTTGCTATTTTCTCCACTATCATACATCTCATTTGATTTTTTTCCCTGTTATAAATGCAACATGGAACAGAAGATTCGAGAACCAGGTGTGAGGAGACTTATAATTTATATTTGTATCTTTACTGTCTTATGAATATTTGCGTTTGACTAATCTAGCTTGATCTCTTTTTATTTTCATTCTAATATGGACCCTGGACTCAAGTGATCTTTCATTGTTTGGTAATTCGGTATCATTCTGAAAACTTAGTGAAAGCTTTAGATTCTGGTCTACAGAATGGACATGTTCAGACTCAGAGATTTTATTTACAATTTCATAGAATTAATGACTGAGCTACTGTGAGTGTATGGGTAAATAGTCCAATTATCTCCATTCTCTGAAATCTTAGGTAATAAGCAGATTATAGTGTAGTATCACAGAGGGAGAATAATATGGTTGAATGTATTGATTAGAGGAAGGGGAGAGACAGTTTTTTTTTTGATGAAATGAATTTCAAGGGAGGAAAAGATAACATGGACAGCAGAAACTAAACAAAAAGAGACAAATAATAGGTCAACCAAAGGCAGTGTGGGCCTGACTGGATTCTTAATTCAAACAAATTCACTTAAAAAGCGATAGCATTTATGAAATCAATAGGAATACAACCCTTGGATATTTGGTAATGTTAAGGAATTATTCTTCATTTTCTTAGCATATTTGTTGCAACCAAAAAAAGTTTGAAGAGACAAAAATGTTTGAAGAGGCATACTCAAGTATGTATTAAAGAAAAAAATGAGAAAACGCCTGAGATCTGCTTCTAAGTAATCTGGGCAAGGAGCCAGTGAAGGGAGGGACAGAGGAAATGAATGCCACTGGGCTGATCTCTGTTGGGGTGATGACCTGGGCGTTCATGATCTAATACTACTTTGAATATACGAAAAGTTTTTCATGATCAAAGTAAATTTAAGAATGGATTCTGGATCCAGATGGCCTAGGTACAAACCCTAATTCCTGATAGTAAAATCGGCAAAACCTGTGTGAGAAATGCCACCTATTGTGAGCTCTAAGCAAGGATAATAAGTGATTATCAACAGCAGATAACATTGTGAACATTATATGAGTTTTCAGGAAAATGCAGTGCTGCCTGATAGCAGTGAGCACTCTGATGCTATGTGATAACTGTGATGATTTCTGACAGGTAGACAGAGTGTCAAAGGACAGCAGGAAATTCCCCTACCACTTCTCTGGGAAAATTTTATTTTATTTTATTATTTTAATTCATTAAGTGGTAGGAGAATCTTTCTAAGACTAAGAACTGATTCACTGAGAAACTTTGGGAACCTTTAGCCTAGAAGGTCACATTTGTATGAAACACTTGTATGTTGTGTGTAAAGTGATCATAAACTTATAATGAGGTTTGTCTTGGGGGGGTGTTTGGGTCCCTACAAACTGTGCTCAGGGATCATTTCTATCAGTGCTCAGGGAGGATCACAGATGGTACAGGAATGAGAACCCAGGTTGGTCACATTCAAGACAAGTGACTCACCTATTATGCTACCTCTCTTTCAAAAATTTTAATTGGGGCCAATCCCTGAGATGTTTTGCCTGATGGTACAGTTCTGTGACCACTCCTATGAATACCCAGGGGTCAGGGGGTGCTAAGGATCAAATTCAGGACCTTAAACATGCAAAGCATATGCTCTGTCTCCAAGGATTAGGGATGATACTTTTGTTTTTGTAGCAAAGTATGTATACTTCCTCTTCCCATTTTTTTCTATTCTTAGTTTTTATTTATTTTTTAATAATATCTTTATTTAAGCACCATGATTACAAACATGTTTGTAGTAGGGTTTCAGTTATAAAGAAAAAGAACAACCCCCTTCACCAATGCAACCTTCCCATCACCAATGCCCCTCATCTCCCTCCTCACTTAACCCCCTGCCTGTATTCGAGATAGGCATACTACTTTTCTCATTTACTACCAATGTCATGATATTTATTACTGTAGGTTGTTTCTCTAATTGCACTCAGCACTCTTTATGGTAATCTTCATATCATGGCTAGTCCTTCCAGTCCTCATCTCTATTGTCTCTGGGTGTTATTACAATAATGTCTTTTATTTTTCTTAAATCCCATAGATGACTGAGACTATTCTGATGTCTACCTCTTTCCCTCTGACTAATTTCATTCAGCATAATAGTTTCCATGTCCATACATGTATAGGAAAATTTCATGACTTCATGTTTTCTGATGGCTGTATAGTATTCCTTTGTGTATATGTACAAGAGTTTCTATAGCCACTCATCTGTTGTTGGGCATCTGGGTTGTTTCCAGATTTTAGCACTGCAATGAATATAAGTGTGCAGAAGGCATTTTTGTATTGTGTTTTTGTGTTCCTAGGGTAAATCTCTAGGAGTAGTATTTCTGGATCATATGGAACTTCAATTTCTAGTTTTTTGAGGAATATCCATGTTGTTTTCTATAAAGGGGGGGGGGAACTAACATTCCCTCCAGCAGTGAATGAGAGTTCATTTCTCCCCACATCCCTGCCAGCACTGATTATTCTTGTTCTTTGTGATGTGTGCTAGTCTCTGTGACATGAGATGATACCTCATTGTTGTTTTGATATACATCTCCCTGATGATTAGTAATGTAGGCATTTTTTCATGTGTCTTCTGGCCATTTGTATTTCTTCTTTGAGAAAGTGTCTGTTCATATTTTCTCCTCATTTTTTGATGGGGTTAGATTTTTTTCTTATTAAGTTTTGTTAGTACCTTATATATCTTAGGTAGTTGCCCCTTTTCTGATGGGTATTGTGTGAATAGTTTTTCCCATTATTTGCGTGGCCACCTCTCTCTCCCCATTTTTGATGGAATTTTTAGGCTTTGTGGAGTTAACCTTTATGGATTCTTTGTATATCCAAGATATAAAACCTTTATCTGATATGTTGAGTGCAAATATCTTCTTCCATTAAGTTAGCTGTCTTCAAATTTTAACACATGTTTCTTTTGCCATACAGAAACTTTTTATTTTTTTGTTTTGTTTTGTTTTGTTTTTGGGTCACACCAGGCAGTGCTCAGGGGTTACTCCTGGCTCTATGCTCAGAAATTGCTCCCGGCAGGCTCGGGGGACCTTATGGGATGCCGAGATTCGAACCATCATCCTTCTGCATGCAAGGCAAACACCCTACCTTCATGCTATCTCTCCGGCCCCTGAAACTTTTTAATTTTATGTAGTCCCATTTATTGTTTTGATACTATAGCTCTTGTCATTGGCATCCTATCTTCAAAGACTTCTTTAGGCCCAAGTCTTAGCCCATATTTTCTTCAATGTACTTTATGAATTCAGGTCTAATCTCAAGGTCTTTAATCCAATTTGAATTGTAACTAGTGATTTATCCCTATAAACGACTACCTCAAAACTTCTAGGGCCAAATTCTCCATCATGCTCTTTTCTAAAATGACAGTCTGAGCACTTATAAGGGTCTCACAATCTATTTTTATATCTTCCGCCTCCTCTCCCTTCTCTGTTCATGTGGGCCTCCAGCTAGCTCTGTCATTCATGCTCCAAACAAAAGGTTTGTTTCTTTTCTTTTCCTGGTGAGAGAGCAGAAGTCTTTCACCTCATTCTCCAGTCTCCCCTGATCTGTTCAAAACTGCGCTCACTTATCCCTTCAGTTCAGCTTATTCTTCTTTGCACTCTCTTTTGCTATTACCTTTCAACATACTATGTAGTTTATTTGGAGGCTTGTCTTGCTCTCCCATCAGTGCCATACAAGCTCCCTAAAATTTATGTGCATTGTGTCCATTAAGCACAGGGTCTAGTACCTGGTGGTGTTGATGTTTATAGAGTGAAAGTCATTGAATTCACATACTCACCTGTTGTCCAGGCTGGGCCTTGCCTCCAACAAAGGTCTTTCCAGCAGAATATTCTCTGAGAGCCTGCTTGAGAAGTGGCTTTTCACAGAATTCTTTCAACACAAGATAATGTAACAGTGGCTTTGTTCATGAGCCAGTATCTCTGCTACAGCCTCATCAAATTACCTATATCATATGTCAGAAGGGTGTGTAATGGATCTATCTTGGCAATCCTGAAAACTGAGCCAGACTGTTGATTTTTGTATTTCAGGGTAAGTATTAGGTTGCCAAAAATTTCTAATTCCCACTTTCTGGGATTTCTTTTTTCAGGAAACTTTATATGATACTATCTTACCTATCACGATAACATTGTTGACAGTTATTTTCGCCCCTAAATTTATTTTAGTAATGAGTCCGTGGATTATCTGTTTTCCCCAGATTTTTTCATTTTCTTTAAAAAGCACATCCATCTTGAATAAGTAACTTTTCATGGCTTTCTACTAATAATGCAGAGAAACATTTTTAAATCCTTTGTTTAAAGCCCCATCACTTTTCAAAAGTCCCTGGAGTCAGCTTGAAGGGAGATAGTCTGTGGGAAGAACTGACCGATATCATATACGATGAGGGTAGGAGTTGCATCATCTTGTTAAGATGTCAGTATGAGATGAGTTTCTCATCTAAAGGTTCAAAGGCATTTTTAGCACCTGTAACTAGAGAGTGGTGTGTCTTTTCAATCTAAGCATCAATGAAAAGACTGTGACCATAAGGCTTTGTGGGCTTCTGAGGGAATTGAGACAGATCAAATTTTATATTTTAAATCCAAGGACAGTTTGTGAAGTCATATTGGCCCCCAAAATTTGGAGGGCACACCAGTAATACAAGTCTTATTTCTGCTCTGTACTAAGAAATAACTCTTGGTGGAACTCCTGTGGTATGGGAGGTTGAATTCAGATCAGCCGCATGCAAGACAAGTACCAGGGTTTTGATATTAACCCCTAGTCAGATGAATGTTGGGTAAATAATTTCTCACAGTTTGTGGGCTATCTATGTATTTTTTGGTTGTTTCCTTTTAGTTTCAGAAGCTTATTAATTTAATGTAGTCCAATGGTTCATCTTTGTTCTACTTTTCTTTGGTCAGTGGTTTCTCATCCTTGAAGGTGCCTTTAACTTCAATGTCATGGAGAATTTTGCCTACACTTTCTTTGATATACCTTATGGATTCAGATTTAATATCAAAGTCTTTAATCCATTTTGATTTTATTTTAGTACATGGCATTAGAAAGAGGTCTGCATTCATCTTTTGCACAGAGCTGACCAATTTTCCCAATACTACTCATAGTACTCATACTCTGACACTTAAAAAGTCAATTGTTTCTTGGAGGTTTTTATTTTGGTAGAGACATTAGGACTTTTTAAAAAAAAATTTTTGTTGAAACCATTATGATTTACAAAGTCCTCCATAATTGGACTTTAGGATTTTTAAAATATAAAATCATGCAGTAGTGAAATGTTTAATTTCCAAGTGTTTGAGATGTTTATTTCTGTTTGTGATCTATTTCTATTTTCAGTGCATCATCATAGTTTGAGAAGAGAGTTGGTATGATTTCTATTCTCTTGATTTTGTATGTGTAGGTATGTTTTATATCCTAACGTGCTATATATTAGGAAATGCTCCATGTACATTGCAGAAAAATGTGCATTTAGCTTTTGAGGATAAAAGGGAATATGTGTGTTATGTGTGTATATATGTATATGTACAATATATAACCCCTCTGTTCCATTTCTTTCTTCAAATCAAGTATTTCCTTACTGAGTTTTAGTCTAGTTGATCTATCAAAAAGTGACAGGGTGGTATTGAAATCTTTAGCTACTACTGTGTTACTCTCAATGTATTCTCAAGTCTTAATGTACATATCCTTTGATCATTAAGAAATCATGTTTGTTGTCTTTTACAATTCTTTTCACCCTAAAGTTTATGTCATCACATACAACCCCAGCCTTTTGGAGGAAGTTATTTGCTTGAAGAATAGTCTTTCATCTTTGACTTTGAATCTGTTTGCTCTGACTATTCAAATGTGTTCCCACAGGCAGCAGAATGTTGGGTTCAAATGAATTTTCTAATCCATTTGTCTACTTTGTTATCTCTTAATTCCTGAATTCAGACCATTTATATTGAGAGATTTTTGTCATGGAATTTTGTGCCATATTTCTGCAGTTTGACATGTTTGTGGAGTTCATCATATTATAAAGTAACCCCTTTAGTTCATCCTGTAAAGACGGTTTTGAGAATGAAGTTCTCGAGTTGCTTCTCCATGAAGTTGATTATTGTAACTTTAAATCTGAATGACAGTCTGGCTGGGTAAAATATTTTTGGTGAACCATTTGTTTTATTGAGTTTTTCACTATATGCTATAACTGTCTTTGGACTTGGAGGGTTTCATTTGGAAAATCTGCTATAACTCTTAGGGATCCTCCTTTGTATTTAATTTCCTTCTTTGATCTTTGTTGCTTTTCAGTATTATATCTCTAACTATGGTGTTAGTCGTTCAGTTAGCTTGTGTCTTGGGAGTATTTTTATGTGTATCTCTTTTAACTGGTTCCCCTTGGGCCTCCTGATGCTGGGTATATGTGCTCTCCAGCTCTGGGAACTTATCAGCAATAATGCCTTTCAGTATTGCTTCCTTATCTGAGTTGCCTTCCTGGGCCCCTGGGTTCCTGATGATACTTACATTGTTTCTCTTGAGTTCATTCCAAAGTTCTCTTGTCAACTGCTTGTTTATTTTGAGGCTTTCTTTTTTTTTTTTTTGGTTTTTGGGCCACACCCGGTGACACTCGGGTTACTCCCTGCTATGCATTCAGAAGTCGCTCCTGGCTTGGGGGACCATATGGGACGCCGGGGATCGAACCACGGTCCCTCCAAGGCTAGCGCAGGTAAGGCAGGCACTTTACCTCTAGCGCCACCGCCTGGCCCTTTATTTTGAGGCTTTCTTCCCCACCTTCTGGAGGTTTTCTGTATCTTATCTTGGAACTCACTGATTTTGTCCTCAACAAATACTTCTCTACTGCTAAGGCCTTCCATTAAAATTTTTATTTCACCTACAAAACACTTCAATTTTGTCATTTCTGCTTATAGTTTTGAATTTTTGTTCTCATATCTTCTGTGTTTTAATGGGTGCCTATTTCATTGTTTTTGAGATTCTTAATTATCCTTAATATTTCCTCTCTAAAGGCCTTATCAGACAGGGCAAATAGCAGGTTAACACTGAGTTCTCAGAACTACTATCTCTGTTCACTAAGTGTAGTGAGGTTCTGAATTGCTTTGCCATTGTGACTTTCATCATCTGGAGATGTTTCTTGTGTGTTGTGTGACTAGAATTAGGATGTCTTTGTAAGCTCACTATGAGATATGAGTTTGGTAGTTCATCTGACCCAAAGGCTGTGACTGGGTCAAATTCTAGAGTGGAGAAATTCCTTTCCCGAAGAGGAAAGGTCGTCCTCCTTGTGCAAAGTGCAAACACTCCACATTCACTTCCCCATGTCTTCCTCATTATGGTATATCCAGAACCAGTGTGGTACCTGCCACTGGTAGGTGCTCATAATATTTGCTAAGACGGTAACTGAATTGTGCTTTAGCTATTAGCAGTAACCCAGAAGTACATACAAATTACTCAGGGCTCCTTGCCAAATTTTGATTTGGGAAACAAATATCCATAATTCTACCAGCAGAGGCTCTATCTTAAATAAATGCTGTTTTCTTACTACTACTGTGATAGTATTATCCAGAGGTTTGTAATCATCTTCTGAGGAATAGAAAGCAGATAGATAGGGATCCTCAAACACACAAAACCACTATCTAGAATGTCCAAAATAATCCAATTTATTACTGCTGTTTCAATCTGACAAGCTATAAAGTTCTTTGTTAGGTGTCATATTTCACGACAACTATAGTTGCAGCTGTGATAAAATAATTTATTTTCTGGGGCCGGTGAGGTGGCGCTAGAGGTAAGGTGTCTGCCTTGCAAGCGCTAGCCAAGGAAGGACTGCGGTTCGATCCCACGGCTTCCCATATGGTCCCCCCAAGCCAGGGACAATTTCTGAGTGCTTAGCCAGGAGTAACCCCTGAGTATCAAACGAGTGTGGCCCAAAAAAAACAAAAAAAAATAATTTATTTTCAGATTCAAAAAAATTTAGTCTATTTGACTAACCAGTATTTTTATTTTCTTCTGAGCCACGACCAGCAGTGCTTGAAGCTCCTTCCAAGCTCATGTGTTCAAGAATCTCTCCTGGTGAACTTGAGGACCAGGTGTTGCTGAGAATCAAATCTGTTGGCTGCATGCAAGGCAAATAGCTTACTTGCTGCACTATTTCTCCAGTCCCTCATGACCAGTATTGAGCATAAAATGAGAAACATTCTAGGCTGGAGTGATAGAGCAATGGTAGGGCGTTTGACTTCCAAGCAGCTGATCCAGGATGAACCTTGGTTTGATTCCCAGCATCCCATATGGTCCTCCAAGCCAGGAGCGATTTCTGAGCATATAGTCAGGACTAACCCCTGAATGTCACCGGGTGTGGCCCTCCCCAAAACAAACCACAAAAACAAAAAACATTCATTCAGTTGGATGGCAACCTTCAAAGAAATTAACTCTACAGAGGTGGGGGGGGGGCAACATTTGTGAGCTGTGCAAAAGTCGAGATTTGGGGGAGGTATATTTTAAAGTTTTGGGTATGGAGTCATTTTTAGGTTTGAGGAATCCACACTCAGTAGTGCTGGGGTGTTGGGAGTTGCTATGCCTAGGTCAGTGCTTAGAGAACAAGCTCCTTGGTGGCAACGCCATGGAACCAAACAGGGCTGGGGAGCAAAAACAGGACCCCTGTACTGAAGAGCAGGGAGATTTAAACACTTTCCTGCTAAAAGTTTTTTCCTTGTTAATCTTGGTCACATTGATTGAGTACTGTGTACACGAAGGACACCATTTTGCCCTTCAAGCACGTTTACTTTGGGAGTTAGGAAGACTGAAGGTAGATGGGAAGTGAGCAACACCAGGATGATGAAGCAGAGTCTCAAGGAATAGGCAGCCCCTCCCTCCAATATTCCAGTTTGGGTTCTTGCAAGCCCTTCCTGACTAAAGCAAAGATACAAGGGGTTAATAAGCAGTACTCACACACTGGGTTTGTTTCTGGGGATAAACTGGAAGGAAAAGACTACAGTGAAGTGTGTGTGTGTGTGTGTGTGTGTGTGTGTGTGTGTGTGTGTGTGTGTGTGTGTTCAGTCCCACAAATGGTACTTGGATCCCAGTTCATTTCTTTCTTCTGTCCTTCCTTTAGGAACCTTTTGTGAATCTTCTGCTGGATTCCCACTACTACCACAAATGGTGTGCAAATGCCTCCTACTGTGAGAGGAATGCTGGAGGGAGGCACCCACTGCTCCCCCCCCCCTTTTTTGTTCTGGCCTTCCTTTCCTGGCAATGTTTGTCTACATCAAAACTTTTTTAAGATGGGATTTGTCCAAGGAGCCTGGATCAGGTCTGAGAAACAAAGGAGCTGTGGACAGTACAAAAATCCATATACAAAATCTGTTTAATGGTCATTCGTGTAAGTAGATTTATATAAACAGACAGAAAACAGTTCCATTTCTTCTTTGTCAGGCAATCTATCAGGCAAAATATTAGAACCAATACAATTAGTGGGCTGAAGTCTTGAGGACAAAGTCAGCCATCTCTTGAAAAAATGAGGGTGCCCTCTGGAGGATCCTTCTGAAACTACAGCACTAATACAGAAAATGTTTCTAAGCATTAAGGTACCAGTTGGAAACAAGGGCACAGGAAAGGGAACAAGGGCACCTTCATTCCATGGCCTGAGCTATTATTTCAAGCTTTCAATACAAGACTGAAAATATTGTTCTAGAGTGAGCTCCTTGCAGCAGAATTGAGTATTACTAGCATGAACTTATAGGTTAACAGAGGTCAGGAAGTTCTAGCTGAGGATAGGCAAGCATGTCCCCAGTTTGAAGTCCTGCTGTTGTCCTCTCCTTACCCTGAGAACAGTCTCATACAAACCCATCAGAACTTTTATTCACGACATATATATAGCCGATAGTTTTATTTATTTAGAGACATTTGCATTTTACCAGGTTGAAATTCTCCATTCAAATAAACAGCTCATTAGAGAGGAGAAAGGAAAAAACTGGTAGGTGTTAATTGTTGGTTGTGGTGCCTTCAGATTAATTATTTGTTTTAAATGAACCAAGTCTGTTCTTATGGAATGGCCTCTTCATAATGAATATGTTCATTTAAAGGAGGATTTAATTAATGCACAAAATTTTTAGTAGTTATAAAGTATTTGCTTTTCTCATATATATGCATAGGTATTTGTATTTTGAACGTGAAATTGGTGTCTTTAATCAGAGAGTCACGTTTCTTGATAGGTTCTCAGATATCTACAGTAAAAACCTTTGTATGTATTTTACTTTTGATTTTTGGCTCACTCTTGGCTTTGCTCAGGAATAACTGACTCCAAGTGTGCTTAAGGAATCATATGTAGCATCAGGATGGAACAGGGGTATGCCACATGAAAAGCAAGTGCCCTGTAATATCTCTCTGGCTGGTGAAAAACATTTTTTTAATTTTATTTATTTATTTATTTTTATTTTTGGGTCACACCTGGCAGTGCTCAGGGGTTACTCCACGCTCTGTGCTCAGAAATTGCTCCTGGCAGGCACAGGGGACCATATGGGATGCTGGGATTCGAACCACCATCCTTCTGTATGCAAGGCAAACGTCTTACCTTCATGCTATATCTTCAGCCTGAAAAGCATTTTTTTTTAAAAGAATTCCAATCACTTGTGGGACCAATACTTATAAAAATAAAACTAACATTTTTATGGCGATATCTAAAAAATTCTGTCTTACTTTGTCTTCCTGGCCTGGCTCTGGTCTGTCAGTGGTGCCAGTGGAACCACTATGGCTATAGTCAAGAGCCAGACTTAATGTCTTCCTTTCAACTTTTTTTAAAGGTTGATCCATAATTTAGAACATTCCAAACACTCCTTGGTCCCTGTTTGAAGTGACTCTCATCATACAATGTATTTGCACAACTCCCCAATACTTTTTCCAGTTCAACTCAGTTCAATTTTGTGTATTTTATTTGCCATGGATGTGACCTGGACTCCAGAAGTTTATGTAAGTCACTTGGGTTATACAGAAATTCTGGTTTTTGAGGGTTAATAGAAGAGATCCAATTAAGAGATTATCATGGCTTTTGAATATATTTTTTTCCTTGTAGTGCTGGAGATAGAACTCAGGGCTTCAAAGCAAGTGCTCTCTCACTAAGCTAGATCCTAGCTGTCATTAGCCTTTTTTAATATAAACATTAAAGGAAACTTTGTGTATGTTTACTGCATTTGCCAAATACTGGTTGCATGTGTTTTAGTCTCCTCCCTCCCCTTTTTTTCAGTTTTGCTTTCTCATTTGGTCATGCTGGGGGAGTTAATCCCAGCCTGATGCTTAGGGATCATTCCCAACAGTTTCTTGGGGAAACATACAGTGCTGGGGGTTGAACCCGAGTCTCTTAACACATGTGCTAAAATAGTTGAACCACCTCTCCAGCCCCATTGGTTGAGTCTTTCAAATGTTAAGATATTCTAGTTTTCTGAGACTTCTTTTATATACTGATTAGAAAACAAAGCATTATTTTTTTTTATTATCTTCAAACTGAAGGTTCCACATGGCCATAGAGCAAGTTTTCATACATTTCCACTTATAAGGCACAAACCCCACACATCTCAGAAAAAGAAAGAAAAATAATGAACTCAAGAATTTTTAGAACAATCCAGTTACCAAGAAATCCAAAAGATTTCCTGAAATCGCAGTGAAAACCAATTGTTTCCCGTTTTTAGTATATAGGACTCATACTGATAGGAAATCAGCCTCTGACCAAGAGGCTTCCATGACCCTTGCCCAGTGCAGCCCTGTTACTGGGATTATTGCAGAAATTGGTCTTCAGGAAGGGTGTACAACCCTACCCTCAGAAGCTGTGGCGCAGCAATATTCCAAACACTGAATTCTGGCTGCCAGGAGCCTAGAATTCTGTCTTCACCCAAAGGAACCTCCAGGCATAAACCCTCAGGGAGCACACCTGCTCGCCTTCCTTGGGGTTTGATTATTTTAATAGTTCTACTCTAAATTAAGTAACTGCTTGGGGATTTTGAACTAGAAGAGGTAAAGACTGGGATGCAGGGGCAGCATTATTTCTGGGTTCCTCTTGTAATAATCACTTTCCTAGAAAAACCAACAGAACTAATTCATTCTCCTGAACCACTTTTTGAACATGCTGGTTAAAATCTGAAGAATATACCCTGAAGTCATGCCTCAGATCTCCTGTCCTGTCAGCATCCTAGTAGATCTCAAGAAACCCTGAACTGACAGGTATAAGAGAAGGGAGCCTGAATACCAAACAGTATCCACGCTTGTTGGCTAGGCCTCCTGGTGGTTGTTGGCACTGTTTCTTCCTGGTACACACTAATAATAGATGAGAATACATTTCTGGATTACCCACATGGATCCAAGCATTTCCTGGTAGTGGGACTGCTTCATAAACCTCTATATGGCCATGCATGGTACAGAGGGAGACAACAGCACTTTCAAGAGCCAGGCAGATATCATCCTGAGCAAAACGTTAGTGTTAGAATAGGCGAGAGAGAAAATGAAAAAACCAGAGCAAATGGATAGTTCATTATGTCGAAGGGTTTCACTGAATCACCTTGAAGATTCTCGCTTCTCCACCCTAGGCAATTTGAAATCCAGAAGAAAGAGTTCCACTTGTCCAATGTCCAGAGCCAGAACTGTAAGATGGTCACTTCTCTACCCACATAGACCAGCTACCTACTGCCTCTCCTGTCCTATTTCATGATCCTTGTAGCTCTAGGAGTTGCCATGCTGGCCACAGTCAGAGAATTATCTGGAACTTTCAGACATGAAGATGGTTCTCCTGAATTCTGTGCCTCATAAATTGAGCCAAGGTCCTTTCGTTCCTGTGTATTTTAAGGCTGTGGCCTAAGGGAAAAAGAAATACCCCTTCTATTAACAACAAGTCCTTTACCTTTCCAATGCTGCAGAGGTACTGATTTAAAAGACAATCTTTAACAACAAAAACTCATCTCCTATTCTTGGTATCACTTTCTCCCATATCAGGATGGCACCTCCACTCCTTGCCTCACCGGCCAGTTTCAGGAGTCTTTCTTGATCAGTCTGGCCTTGACTTTGTGCCTCAAGAGAGCGGCTGTAGCTGCACTGCAGGCAGCCAAGAAAAAGAAAGAGAGGCAGGCTGTATAGACAGACAGGGGCCCATGGCGCTGGAGAAAGATCTCTTGGCGCCCCTGATAGTCCAGAAGGATGGCTTCCAGCTGGGATAGTGTGCAGATAGATAGAAACGCATGGAAGATCTGGTGTCCATGGCCCACAATGTCACAAGATCCAGGGAAGTACTTCTCAGGGACGGGGCAGGAGAAGAAGTAGGCGCTGACCAGGAAGAAGAGGATCTGGAGCGTGTGGTACCAAGCTGCCTGCTCCTGGCAACCAGCGAGGTGACACAGGGCCACACGGTGGGCCACAGGGCTGATGTCTAGGACAAATGCCAGCCCTGCTGGCACCACCTGGCATATCTTCCTCATGATTGGGTAAGGCCTCCTGTAACGATACTTTGCGTAGCAACAACCAGCACAAGATAACCAGCCACAGAAGGCTGCAGCTGGCAAGAAGAAAAGCCAGAAGCGCTCATACCAGGCTTGGTCAGAGCTGTAGAAGAAGTGGGCCAACGCGCTGCCATACTGGTAAACGCTCACTCCCACGTAATCCACGAAGTAGAAAGTGTAGTGGGAGAGCTCTGACTTGGACTGTAACAGGTGGGCCAGCAAGCTGCAGGTGAGATACGTGATGGAAGACAAGATGAAGAGGAGCAGAGGCAGGGCACGAATGGAGGCCCATTGCAGAGCCTCGGCCTCAGCAAAGGCCCAGAAGCGCAGGAGGACAGCCAAGGCCGCCAGCAAGTGGGTCCAGACGTTGACCACTTCATTGTGTTTCTGAAACAGGCTGAAGAAGTAGTAGCGCCACTCGTGGCCCGTGGGGCGATAGCCGGTGTGGATGTAGGGCTCCCGGAAAAGTTGGGGCACGTCTGTCTCGGGCACAGTGCACGGCATCTTGGGCAGCCCATCCTCCAGGATCTTGGGCAGGCGGCGAAGCTGCTGCCCACTCACCGACAGCGTGCTCAGGCGCTCCAGAATGGCAGTGGTCATGGCTGCACTCAGGAGACCTGAGTATGAGAAGGAAAAGAGAACAAAAATGTGTGAACAAGGGACTGAAACAAGACAGTGAAGGAGGGATAGGTTTCATGGGTGGTTGGTTCCTCGGGGGTGGGTGGTGGGTGGACAGTAGAGCAGTTTCTTCGTTCTAATCTACTTAAGGATGGGTTTGGACGAAGGGCCCACCTCAGCAAAGGGACTTTCTGATTTGGTCGCCACGGTGCTGCAGAGGGAAGGCATGTCACAGCTGGAAATAAAGAGGAAATATTCACCTCCTTGTTCTGCTGGAAGATCTGTGAGGTGACCTGGAAAGGTGTTTCTAAAGGTTACTAAGAGGTAAACATCATAACTCAGGGTGCTTAAGGAGTGAAGGGTATGGCTGACACTGTTTTTTAAAAAAGGAAACAAAGGCAAACTTTAGGGCCCTGGAAGTTGGCTACTTTGTGCAGGAAGTGATGAGGTTCTGCGCTTCATCCTCAGTTCTGGATATGTCCTGAGGTGATCTTGACTATCCCATTTTCTGGAGTCCAGGATAAGAGAAAGATAATAATAAAGTTAAAAAAAAATCAAAGAGTAGTATGAAAATATAGGGGTCAAGACACTTGCATTAAACATAAGAAATCCCTGATTTACTACCTTGCATCCCATATGGTCTCTGGAGCATTGCCAGGAGTGATCCCTGAGCACAGAGCCAGGTGTAAGCCCTGAGCACAGCTGGATGTGGTCCAATACTGCCCCCTTCCCCAAATGTCAAATCAGAAGAAATATTTAAACATATGAAATATTACAGCGAAATATAAACATGATTGCTATTTCTATTACTAATGATAAGTCTACTTCTCTATTTTGAGCATGTCACCTTTAATTATCTACCTTAAATTATCTGTAAAAAGGCCAAGACACGTAATGAATGGTAATATGAACCTCAGAGGAAAGATAGACAAAGGAGTTATCAATTTATTTGAAAAAAAGATAGTGGCTATTCTGGGAAATTTTTAAGTTAAAATTAATACATGTGGGGCCAAAGTAATAGTAGAGTGGACATTTTCCTTACATGAGGCCAACTACAGATCTCCAGCATCCCATATGGTCCTCTCAGTCCACCAAGAGTGATTCCTAAGAGCAGGGCCAGGAGAAACCCTTGACTACTTCTGGGTGTCAAAAAAAAAAAAAATAAATAAATAAAAAAAAAAGCGGCACATGCCCTAAACTTAACATACAATCTAATTACAGAGATTATGTTGTTTTGTTTTTAAGTAATGCTCTAGAAAGCACGACATTTGGGACTCACCTCTCCTGGGTAGCAAAAGTTAGTATTCAATTTCAGGTCTCAAAAATGCTCAACTCCCTCTTGGAATTTCTAGTTGCTAAGAGAATGGGCAATTATTTCACAAAAGTATTTCATAAAACAGAGGCAAATTTGCATGTGAAGTTAGTTAGTAGATAAAGAAATGAGTTAACTTCCTTGCTTTTATTTCTAAAATGCTTTTCCTTGGAGAAGCTCAAAACCTGATTTATCTAAAGGGCCTCCTTCCTTCAAGGCCCTTCTACTGAGAGAAACAAATGCTTCGCCAAGCACTAGTAATTTCTACAAAGAAAATTTAGTATTTGTACTCACAGTAAATATTAAAAGAGATAAAAAAAATCTAGTTCAGAAGCCAAAGAGATAGTACAGTGGCTAAGGTTCTTGCCTTGTACATGACTGACCCAGGTCTACTTCACACATCATGTGAGCACCAACAGGAGAGATAACTGAGCAGAGTCAGGAGTAAACCTTGAACACGACCCAGTGTTGACCTAAAACAAAGGCAGTCGAATTCAGCCTAAAATCCAGGCTTTAAAAATGAAACAAAGTCTGGGGCTTGGAGATTAAGTAAAAGAGCTCCTGTCTTGCAAGCATGAGGCTGTGAGTACAATCCATGGTATGGCTCACTTGCCAAGCACAGTGTCCACTCCTCTGCTTTCCCAAGGGAAAGAGCAGTCTCTAGTATTCAGCCATATTGAACGCAGAATATCATGATGTGTGCAACTCCAGGGAGCCTATGAGCACACCACCATTACCTGCACTGTCAGCACTACGAACAAAAAGACATGAGCACCACAACTTGTACACGTGTGGACATCCCCAGAAAGCATATATACAAGCTCAGCTAAAGCATATGATCCCCTGAGTATCAAGACTGGCACTATAACCAGATATGTAAGCAGTACTACAATATGTGCATTCCTTAATCATCGTCAAAAAGGTAAGGAGAGGAAAAAAAGTGTACATTTTTTTTTCAAAAGGAGCCATAGAAATTGTACAGTGGGGAGGGTGTTTGCCTTGGATGCGGCAAACCCAGTGTCAATCCTTGACGTCCCATATGTTTGAGATGGTAGGGATTGAACCTCCTGGAATAATTCAAGAGTGCAGAGCCAGGAGTGAGCCCTGAGCAATGCCAGGTGTTGTCCAAAAGCAAAACAAAAACAACAAAATGTATAAGGAGCATAATTTACAAAGTTATTGATGGTTGAACTTTAGATATACGTTATTCTAGAACTGATCCTACCACCATTATCAACTTCTCTCCTCTAGGCCTCCTAGCCCTGCAAATGGACACTTTGACAGACACATTTTTAAGCTTGGTTGTTGTAGTTTGGATCTCCTGCTTTAGTGTTGTTGGCTCTGCAGTGTGGACATATGTGTGTGTGCGCACACGCATCTATATATAGCATTTATATACATATATAAAGATGTGTGTGTATATATATATAAACATATACATATATATAATAGCACTCCTATATGCCACTGATGTACCCAAGGCCTGTTATCCCTATCTACCTTTGCTTCCCTCTTGACTCTTTTTTTTTGGTGGGGGGGTTTGGGCCACACTCGGTGGTGCTCAGGGGTTACTCCTGGCTGTCTGCTCAGAAATAGCTCCTGGAAGGCATGGAGGACCATATGGGACACCAGGATTCGAACCAACCACCTTTGGTCCTGGATCGGCTGCTTGCAAGGTAAACGCTGCTGTGCTATCTCTCCGGGCCCCCCTCTTGACTCTTTTTTACCTCCCCTTCTCACACACTTCCAGTTTCCATCCCTGTCCTTGAGAAGGAAAAACAATGTAAATGAAAATGATCAGAAAGATCTGGAGCCAATCCAACAATCTGAGCCCCTTTCAGGGAAAATTATGTTAACCTTATAGAATTGTTTATACTTTCAGTTTCTTCACTTTGAAGTGGGAGTAACAATGTCACATGTCCTGTGGGTTGCTTGGTGATGGTTAACTGAGACTCTAATGTAAATACATGTAAAAAAATGAATAATAAGTGTTAAAAATGACAAAGCTGGACCAGAGAGAATACTGGGAGTAGGTTGCTTGCCTTGCACATGGCCCACCCAGCTCAATCCCCAACACTGCATGCCTCTAAGAGTACAGCAATAGAGGATCCTTAGAACTGCAGAAAATTCCAAGAACCTCAGAAACCTGAGCAGCACTGCATCCTTGGGCCCTTGCACTGAAAATCCAGTCTGAGGGGTAGAAAATGAACGGAAGAGGCCAGGTGTGAAGAATGAAATAAAATAAAAAGAAAGGAAAAGCTACACAGTGCATTTCTGCTGTCCACCAGCAGAGGGATCACAAGCCTGAAAATTAAACTCGGGACTACAAGGCCAGCAGAGAGCTGTTTGTGATGAAGTGTTTGTTGCAAAGGAAGGGGAGTAGACAGCACATGGGAACCGGGTTCGGCTGCAAGATTGGGACATGGGATCGTTTTTGAAGCTGTCTTGTGGCTGTTGATAAGACTATAATCTGGGAAAGCTAGAGGGCTTGTTGAATGCTGGGCCCTGTTCTTTGAACACAGCTTTGTGCCCTCTCTTAAAGATATGTAATCCGGGGCAGGCATGGTGTTGCTATAGGTAAGGTGCCTGCCTTGCCTGCGCTAGCATAAGATGGACCTAGGTTGGATCCCCCGGCGTCCCATATGGTCCCCCAAGCCAGGCGCGATTCTGAGCTCATAGCCAGGAGTAACCCCTGAGTGTCACCGGGTGAGGCCCAAAAACCAAAAACCAAAAACAAAAAAACAAAACAAAACAAAAAAAGTAATTCACTTTGATCAAAATAAAATATAAAAATAAAAAATAAAAGATAAATAAAAGCAGAGACTGAAACCCAACTGCAAATATGTTTGTAATCACGATGTTTAAATAAAAATTATTTAATAAAAAAAAAGCAGAGAAGGAATTGGGTGCCATAGAGTGATATGAACTACAGAAGGTCGCTCTGGTGCCCTCCTGTAAGGTCTCATGTAAGATATAGGGTGCCACTCCTAGGGAACACAAAATACAATACAAAAATCTCTTCCTCACAACAATATTCATTGCCAAGTTATTTACAATAGCCAGACTCTGGAAACAACCCTTCAACAGATGAATGGCTAAAGAAATGGTACATATACACAATGGTATATTATGCAGCTGTCAGGAGAGATGAAGTCATGAAATTTTCCTATACATGGATGTACATGGGATCTATTATGCTGAGTGAAATAAGTTAGAGGGAGAGAGATAGACACAGATTAGTATCACTCATCTATGAGTTTTAAGAAAAATAAAAGACATTTTGCAATAATCCTCAGAGACAAAGATAGGAGGGCCTGAAGGTCCAGCTCATGACATGAAGCTCACTACAGAGTGGTAAGTGCAGTTAGAGAAAATAACTACACTGAAAACTATCAAAACAATGTGAATGAATAAGGGAAGTGGAAAGCCTGTCTAGGGTGGGGTGGGGTGGGGAGGAGAAAGATTTAGGACATTGGTAGTGGGAATGTTGCACTGGTGAAGGAGGATGTTCTTTACATGACTGAAACCCAATTACAATCATATATGTAATCAAGGTGTTTAAATAAAGATATTAAAAAAAAGATATAAGGTGCCACTGCCCTATGTTTGTGTATCTTCGTAGCTTTTACATTGCTGATCACATGGAAGTTCAATTTCCAGTTTTGTGAGAGGCGTCCAGATTGTCTTTCAAAGATACTAACAAGTAAAGATTTCCACCAGCAGAGGCTAAGAGCTCCTTGCTTCCATGTACATGCCAGCTCTGGTGATATCTCATTGTTGTTCTGATATTCATTTCCCTCATAAGTGATGCAGAACATTTTGGCCTATGGGCCAACTCTATATCTCTTTAAGGAAGTGTCTGATAATAAACTCTTCTCCCTTTTTTGGATGGAATTGTTTGTTTTGCTGATCTACAAAACTGAGCTAAGGGAAGTGGGGTGGTTGGGAGGTGTCCTGGTATTTTGGAAGAGGGAAGTGAATGGTGAATGTGGTATGGGAACGAAGTATGCACGAAACTATCATTAAAAGTATTTTAAATCACGGCACTTCAAAAAACAGTGAGAAAAAAAAACTGACCAATTAGGAGCTGGAGAGATAATATACAGCTGGCAGGGTGCTGGCCTTGTACACAAAGAACTAGGTTGGATCCACAAGTCATATGGTCTCCCAAGCCCTGCCAGGAATTATCCCTGAGTGCAGAGTCAACACTGAGTTTAGACTTCAAATCATACTAAACAAAATAATTAAAATTAAATAAAAATGTAAAGTAATTAACTCCACCCATGGAAGAGTCATGCAATTACAGCTGCTTAAGAGAAAAGAGCTGAAAGGGGACCTGCAGGAACTGTTCAGCCAAAGACTGTGGGGTAGGAGGGTAAAATGACTGGTTCTACATCAAGGGGGAAGTTTTGTCAAATCTAGAACCAAGAAGAATCCCAGAAACAGGTGAAGGGCAAGCACAGATGGAGCCAGAGAAGAGCTGAAAACATGCAAACTCTTGCTATGTTGCATTTATGACCAAAACAAAAACCCAGGTAGGCTAAGTTCTTTTAAATAAGGCTACTCATCTGTGCTTGGGGTAGTTTGAAGGGAGCATCAAGTCCATCCTTGCAATACTTGGGGGATCCATTTGAGGACCTATTTGGTACCAGGAATCAAATTCAGAAACTTGCACAAGCAGAAACATTTAAACCGCATCACTAGCCCTAAGGCAAGTGTTTTTAGCTCTTGATGCTCTTTGGTGGGTATTTGAGGGGAGCACAGTGGGAAGCTCAGGGTATGTATGTGGTGTTGGGAATTAAATCTGAGCCCTCTGGATAAAAAGCCTGTGCTCACTCTGGGGAGCTCTCCCACCTAGGTAGGTTTTTAACGGACCAAGGACATACTAAACTTCTGGGAGAAAAAATTTCTTTTGTTGGTGCCGGGGATTGAACCCAGGGCCTCATACATGCAAGTGTTTTACCATGAGTTATAAACTGGTCATTTACACTGAATTTATTACACATTTAACAACTACACTGAATTGTTAAAGGTTACAACCTTGGTTTCTCCATTGATAGGAATGGTACACAATTCTGACCGAGAAACTCGCTGGCATGTGTTTGTTTTGAGGCACAAAGAACAGATTCCACGCCACCGTACTCTGGGTTCTAGAAGACCCATCTACACAGCTCTAGTCCCAAGAGAGTCTCAGTCACAGAACATCAATCTATGCTCATGGTGTTAGGTTGCTGTATAGAAAATTTTTAGAAAATAATGTCTGCTTCTGGGAAATAAACTAGGAGAGGCTTCTAGAACTAAGAATCAGAGGATTGTTACAGGAACAACAAAAAAAAGATGTTAAATTTAATGTCACAGGAAAAAGAAATTAAAAAGAAGCTTTTCCTTACAAATAAAGCTTCCTCTTAATTTTTTTTGTTTGTTTTTCGAACCACACCCATTTGATGCTCAGGGGTTACTCCTGGCTAAGCGCTCAGAAATTGCCCCTGGCTTGGGGGGACCATATGGGATGCCAGAGGATCGAACTGCGGTCCTTCCTTGGCTTGCAAGGCACACACCTTACCTCTAGCGCCACCTCGCCGGCCCCATCTTCCTCTTAATTTTTAAGGGAGAGTAAAGTTGGGGCGCAACCAGGGGTGTTCAGGGTTTATTCCTGTGCTCAAAGGATCTAACTGGGGTCTGCCATGGCAAGGCAAGATACACAATTTCTGTGATATCTCTGGCCCTAAAATCAAACTTCCTTTCCAAGTGTCTTGAAATCAGCCACAACATCCTCAATGAGGCTTCCAAACTCCATCCTCTGCGGCCTGTGGCACTTTATGGAGAGGAGTCTTGCTAGTTCTAGGAACACAACCACCAGTGTCTCTAACTCAAGGTCTGACCTTTCAGCTGCTTTAGCACTGAGGCTAGTGAGATGATTTAGATCCTCTAGCCAAGGCTGAATGACTTTCCCTTTGAAAATCTGAGAATCAGTCAAAGCGATAGTACAGTGGGCAGAAGTGAAACATGACCGGCCAAGTTCAATGTCAACCCCAGCATCGTCCCCAAGCCCTGCCAAGAGTAAACACACACACACACACACACACACACACACACACACACACACACACACACGCACGCACTCTGTATTATGCCTTAAACTATTCAGGGATCCAGTCTTAAACTTTTATTAGGTGCTCCTTAAAACTAGTTTTACCCTGAAGCTTGCTGTCTAAAAAAATCATACAATTGCAATCATATTTGTAATCACAATGTTTAAATAAAGATAATTTAAAAAGTGTATAATAAGAGCTTAATCTTTAGAAAATTATTCTCTTGTAAAAATTCTTTGAGGAATATGTAGCAAAAACACAGTTAATTTAGAGGACATATTGAATACTCTTGAAGGAATAGACTGTTATAACTTATCAATAAAATGTCAGCACAGATATGGGTTGTATCTTATATAAGCTGTAAAATGATGCTTGCAAGAATGTTTTGGAATCTGCTTATTAAGAATAATTTTCTGATATGTACAACTTTTATAATTTTTATAAAATATCAGCTTAAAAGGAAATGAGTTATAAGGATACTGACCCTCTCAGAAAGTGCAGACACATGTAAGAACCAATCTTATAGTCTTGTATTTCCATGCATGTGATTTGGAATTATTTTGTACATATACTCTAGGATGTTATTAAGTTCTGTTAGAATTATAGAACATACATTGCAATATTAAATTTTGGAACTTAATATAACACATTAGGGTGCTATTTTGGGGAACAATACAATATGAGATAACAGTGGCAAACTTACCTCTTCCCAGATTCAGCAAGAAAAATAGCCCTTTGCCCTTTTGTGAGAATTTTCCTTTTTAATAAAACATTGATTTATCTATTAAAAAAAGTTAAATTTCCCACATTTGGGAAACTGACATAGTCTGGTATTGATGACTTTTAATCTGGAGGTCAGATAAAAGCACTCCAAAATTGACAAGAACTGACTGCTAACTGTGAATCGCTGGTTCCTTGGAAAAAACTCATGCAGACCCAAACAGTAAAATACTACATATTTTTGAGACAAATCACATAGATTTTAAAATTATTCTCTTAAAGAAGATGTGCATGATATGTAACACATGTGCCATTATTTTTCTAATATTGTCTTCTCTACACTTAGAACAATGACTAATACAATCTCAACAGAGATAGGTTGAATAAGTAAATGAATGAAAGTCATTCTTAGGAGGAGGAAGCAAATTAAAAATCTGTGTCCCCATTTTCTATATATATAGGCATAGAAATTGTATGTAATTACATATGATCAATCATATATATTTTACTAAAAGGACATGGGGACAGTGTTACTTTTCTTCTGGAGTTAATATTTGTTATGAGATTTTTTTGACCAAGAAAAACATGGAATTAGAAACATGAAGTTATTGAATTCAATAAATAAGGCTATTTGACAGAACGATGTAAAAATTAGCTAAACATAATTAGTACATTGGATATTAAGGCACTCTCCTACCCCAAAACCACACTAATAACAAAAAAGTAATATATTATTATTGATACTATTCTTTTTGCTGTTGTTTTGTTTTAGGTCGACATCTGGCTTTTGTCACTATTCTGTGGATAGCTTAACTAGTTAACATCTGGTGACTCATAAAATTTTTTAGGAGTAACAATTATATGGCATAATGTAAGCTGACAATCATGGGAGGTGAAGGGAGAAAATAGGCATTGTCAACTGTATATTATATAATTTGTATAATATATTATAGACAGTAATCATGTTCTCTTAGATTGGCAGCACCAACACATAAAAATTGACAAAAAAAGACATTCCTGGGCCCGGAGTATAGCACAGTGGTGTTTGCCTTGCAAGCAGCCGATCCAGGACCAAAGGTGGATGGTTCGAATCCTGGTGTCCCATATGGTCCCCCGAGCCTGCCAGGAGCTATTTCTGAGCAGACAGCCAGGAGTAACCCCTGAGCTATGCTGAGTGTGGCCCAAAAACCAAAACCAAAACAAAACAAAACAAAAAAGACATTCCTACATAGGGTCAGAGGTAATATGGGTACCTTTTGTAGCTGAACCTTGCCTAGAAGGAAGGTAAGATATCCCCTTCTGTACCAAAAGTGCTACCTTATGGGCTCAGTGAATACCATCTCCGATCCACCATAACATTGATCAGAAAGAAAGTAAAGACTGGATGTAAAGCTTTGTCCTGGGAAAGATCAGTAGGGCATAATTTCTTCAAATGCTCTTTTCGTTTTCCTTTCTAGCTGTTATTCTTGAATTTTTTTTCTTTTACTTCCTATGCTTTACAAATCTCAGCTCATCTCTTCATTTGAGCATGTACTACATTTGATTATAACAATGACATTACATACCCAGACTGCTGCTTTCATGGGCAATAAATAGTAGAAGTGTTTAATTCCAGTGGGAGAACTGAAAATTGCTGGGAACAGTTTTGAACGCATTGAGCAGTCAAAGGTCAATCAACAGGTGAGCTGATCATTTTTCTTCAGAGATTTCTTGTTTGGGTAAAGGTGAGTGCTCCTGTCTGAAACTCTTGCTAATTAAAGTCTAGGGACAAGAGTGTCCCTCGACTCACAATCTAAGTGCAACTCGGCTTCATTAGGTGTGGTTCATTTCGGTTTCACAGTCTCTCTGCTTGATCTCATCTTCTGCCTGCAGGAAGCTATCTCACCTATCTGCAAACCCACTGGGACCTGGGCCAGCCTAGGTGAACCCTGGTTTCCACTGGCAGGAAATCAATCTTGCAAATGTATTTATTATAGTAGAGGAATCTGAATAACAAATAAAGCCCAGACTATGTAAGGAATAAAAGGCTTCTTGAGGTAAACGAATTCTGGGAATAGGTGATACTGAATAATGATTTTTGGATGACAAAACTAAATAACAAAGAGCGGGGAACAGGGTAGAGTACATGGGAAGAGCAAAATCAGGCCAGAAGGGACATAAGAACGTGAGTGGAGATCATGAGCACTTCACTAGTGAAGCTTTGTACATTGATATCATAAACTGTAACAAGGTTGTAATCATATAATGTAGACTATAATAAACTTTTGTTTTGTTTTGTTTTTTGGGTCACACTTGGCAGTGCTCATGTCTCTACGCTCAGAAATCGCTCCTGGCAGGCTTGGGGGACCATATGGGATGCTGGGATTCGAACCACCTTCCTTCTGCATGCAAGGCAAATACCTTACCCCCATGCTATCTCTCGCCCCCCCCCCCCCTATAGTAAACTTTTAATTAAAAATAAATGTTCACTCTTTGCAGCAAATGCAATACTCTGCTCCTGGTCCCCAGACCTGGCCCTTTTATTGATTTGCTAGCGTCAAGCCAGTTATCTCATTCTTAATTTCTCTTGAGATATCTTCAAGGCCTCATTTCCACATTGGTCTTTTCTGCTCTCAGGTATCTTGACTTTTTTTTCTCCTTCAGCACTTCTTTGGCCCAACAAAACATCCAGATTCACATGCTGTATATGGAGAAGCGTGCCTCTCTGTCTATAAGACTACAAGTTTTTGGAAACAAGAGCACTGGCTTATCCTATTAGCAACCATCTGAGTAAAGGCAGCCCAGACTGTTCAAAGACAAAAGTAAAGACTTTTGTTTTTGCCCTGCTTTGTTTTGAAAGGTGAAACCATGGGGCCAGAGTGATAGGACAGTAAGTAGAGTGTTTGCCTGGTATGTGACTGATCCAGGTTCGATCCCTGGCACCCCATATGGTCCCCTAAGCCCACCAGGAATGATAACTGAATGCAGTCAGAAGTGACCCTTGAGCACCACTTGCTGTGGCCCAAATGAATGAATGCATATAAAACCAATTAAATTTTTGATAACTTAGATGTAGGATATTCTTCAAAAGGCTATTCATCATCAGAATGGCAAACTACATCTGTATCTGGCTCCTCTCCTCAGTAGAATCCTGAACAATACTTGAATATTAATTAATTACCAATCACCAGCTCACTTTAGGCATCTACCCGCCTACCACTGATTGGTACTTTTGTATCTAAGAATGCGTAAGCTAAGTTGCAGGAAATAGAGAAGCCAAGCCGAGAAGGAATGGGTGAGCGGGGGAGGTAAAATAGCATTGAAGCGGGACTTAGGAGACCCAGTTTTAAAATTCCTGTTGCATAGAGAAAGGCAGAACAGATTGTCCTAGTTTGCTGAACAAGCCAAACTCTTCCTATTGCCAGTGCTTAGCATACCCTTCTATGCCTGAGAGAACTCGACTCTCTCTCAGATTCAGGCTGACAGAATCTCCTCTGTGAGGCTTAGTAATAGCTCCAAGCAAAATTAATCATATCCTGTTATATTACCTTAGCATTGTGTTGTAGTTGGTTGTAAGGAATCTTCTTTTACATTACATTGTGAAATTCATTGAGTTGCACAAGGAGGTTGCTCAAGACATTAAAAATTATTTTTAGTTTACATTACTTGGCTGTGAGAATAATAAGGCAAGGAGACTTTAAACTTATTCAAAGACCTAAATCATATCAGTCATAAGATTTAGGTAGGCTCTACAGTTTTTAACTCCTGTGTCCCAAGTGCCCAGTCTCCTTTGTTTCAGATAAAGGAAGTCCATAAAGAGGGCTGGAAAGATATTACAAAGGGTAAGGCATGTGATAAGGGGTAAGGGCTTGCATGTGACTGACCTAGTTTAATCTCTAGCACCATATATAGTCCCCTGAGACCCATCAGGAGAGATCCCAGAAGTCAGGGCCAATCTCTGAGTACTGCCAGGTGTTGCCTATACCCTCCCTTCAAAATGGAAAGAAACTCTATGAAGTGTTAATGCGAAAGATAAAGATTGATAAGGAGGTGCCTGCACAGTAAGTGATGATGGGGAATCTTATTTCGAGGGTACATTTTAGGCCTGTAATCCAATATTTCCCCTCCACAGAGCATTCCAGGATGGTTCTCCTCACAGGAACTCTGAAGACTCTGTGGACATCCTCCTGTGAACATCCTAGTGTGATTTCACCACCCCAGCCCCCACAATTTGACATGTGATTCAAACTCAGCAGATCTGATTAAAGGACATTAGTTATTCCACAGAGGTACTACATTCAAAAAGTCTATTACTCAAAGCATAACAGTAACTATAAACTATCATCTAATTCTATCTTTCCTCTCCGTTACAACAATCCACATGTCAAATCTGTGAGCTCTATGAAGGCAAGGGCTATTTATCAGTTTGGGTTACTTTAGCTTCATGATTTCAGTATGAGTTTCCTCCTTCCTAATCATAACTCCTGACTTCTATATGCTTCTTCATTTCTATAAACAAGCACATGCAAGATTCTACCTCACCTCCACTTCAGTTGGCCAACTATTGACTCAGGGCAATAGTTGTATCAAACATTTTATCTCTAGCCTAGCTAACAAGCCTCATCCTTCATCCTTCACCAGGCCACCTACTACCCTCACTTTATTTTAAACATACAATCATGAACATTTTAATTTTTTTTGTTTTTGTTTTTGGGTCACACCCAGCAATGTTCAGGGGTTATTCCTGGCTCTACGCTCAGAAATCACCCCTGGCAGGCTTGGGGGACCATATGGGATGCCGGGATTTGAACCAGCGACCTTCCGCATGTAAGGCAAAGGCCTTATCGCTGTACTATCTCTCCGGCCCCAAACATTTTAATTTTTATCACTCACTGAAATGTATAGAACAGACAGAACCAGGGCCCGGAGAGATAGCACAGCGGCATTTGCCTTGCAAGCAGCCGATCCAGGACCAAAGGTGGTTGGTTCGAATCCCGGTGTCCCATATGGTCCCCCGTGCCTGCCAGGAGCTATTTCTGAGCAGACAGCCAGGAGTAGCCCCTGAGCACCGCCAGGTGTGGCCCAAAAACAAAAAAAAAACCCAAAAAACAGAATAGACAGAACCATGGTAAGTGATTCTGAGAGAACATTGCCTTTGGAAGTTAGCCTTACTTGGATTCAATTTTTTCTCATTTCTTCACCATGTATTGCCTCTATAGAGAATACTAGAGAAAGTCATAAATCATAGTGAGATAGTTCATGACTTTTTTTTAGTCACATATAACTGTGCTTAGGCCTCTGTACTCAGGGATCACTCTTGTCTATGCTTAAGGGACCCTATTCAGCATGCACTTTGGATTAAGGCCAGTAACATGCAAGGCAATTGCCTTACCCCCATACCATCTCTCTGAACCTGACTCATGTGTTTTAACTCTCAACCAAGACTGTCACATCCAGAGGTGTCTCACTGCAGATAAGGTGTTTTTAAAATGAACTTCTGATCCTTGTTCTGTTACAGTTGTGACCAATTTGTCAGTTACCATGCCTGGAAATCAAAATAATTTTTTTTAAATTTTGCCTACACTTGGTGGTGCTCAGGACTTCTGGTTCTGTGCTTAGGGATCACTTTTTCTGGGCTCAGGAGATCATATGGGATGCTGGGGATCGATCCTAGGTCAGCAACATGCAATATAAGCATTCTACAGGCAGTAATTTTGCTCCAGTACTATTGCTCCAGCCTTGAAATTTCTCCTTTTCCCTCTCATCTTCTCAAACTGCAGCCAGCCTACTCATTTTTTTCTTTTTAATTATAATATATATCTCAAGTCCTTTCCTTCTTTTCACTTCCCCTGTATGCTCCAATACTTTCCTAACTCAAAGGAAAGAAAATGAGCCTCTTAACTTTACAGCCTCCGTTTAATGACTCCAGTTCCATCTTATTTGATTTGGCTCAGAATCTTATTTGGTTCTGCCCTGATGATGAGATAAAACAAAGCCACTCTTATTCCTTTTCTCTCTTTTAGTGAAAGCTCACATTCCTGAGACTGGAGCCAAAATATTCTTTTCTCATCTGTGTCCTCTCAGTCTCTGCTAGAATTGATGTAGAATGAACAAAGTGACTATAAGGTGAAATGGTGCACCCCTACATTGCAGAATATGTATAATCACAAAATGGTTCTTAAAATAAAACATTTCTTATCAGGTCACATAAAGTTTGAAAAGCATTGATCTAGAACATTTGTTATTCCTACATATATCTTGAGATTTTCTTTTTCGCATTGACATTATGAAGCACTTAAAGCACTTCTCTATGACAGAAATGTCATAGAGGGGCCAGAGAGATAATACAGGGGGTAAAGAGGGGCTGGAAGGAGTAGAATGGGAAAGGTGCTTATCTTGCAGGAGGCTGAGCCAGGCTAATCCCTGGCACCTCATATGGTCCACTGGGTGTGAACAAAAAATAAATAAAAACTCACCAAAACTTAGAAAATAGAGGATGATATCACAGTTGTCAATTTCTGATTTTATCAGCCTCAAATTTTGAAATATATGCAAATGTAGTCAGATATATGTCAGTGAATGTATCTATGTATACATAGACATATGCATACATATGTACATATATATCTATAAAATATAGGCATAACCATTTCTACATTTCATGTTCCTCCCTCATCATGCTTTTTGTTTACTCAATGCTTTTTGTCCACACAAACTAAAAAATGCTTTCAACTTTCACATGACACTATAAAATTGTATAAGTACACTTGGTATAGTATAGTCTTTTTTCCCACCTTTGATATGAATCCTGACTTACTTCATAATTCATTTTCCAAACATCACACTTATTTGTTCATTTCCTGATTTATTTAAGCAGTTAACCATTCCAATAGGAACATGTAGGAAGTTGACAGATAGTTGTAAGACCACAGGGTTGCTCTGACAGGCCCAGATTCAATTCCTTTTCAGGTCTTGGTGAAGAACTTTCCATTTACCGAGAATAGTTTCCACCCTAACTCAAACTCAGAGAATCTAAACCAGTCCTCAAAGTATCCTAACAGTGCTCTGTAATCTCCAAGGCTATACCCTGTCATATGGATACTGGGGGATACTGATAAACCAATGTGTAGTGGGGACTAAACAGGAATCAGCTGCATCTAAGGCAGCCTAAACCACTGTACAATCTCTTTGGCCCTATTTGGTTACTTTTATTCTATCCCTAGAATAACGTGAATTTCTTTTATGTCATATAACATTAAATAAAGCACACTTATTGCCATTAGTTTAGACAGAACTTCTACTTTGTACCTGTAACTTTAGCAGTTGTTGTTGTTATTGTTGTTGTTGTTGTTGTTATAATGACTTGGGGCTACAACTAGTGCTACTCAGAATTTATTCCTGAATCTGTACTCTGCATTCACCCCCAGAAGTGGTCAGGAAAATAGATGCAATGCTAGGGATCGAACCAGGATCAGTCACATGTAATTTAAGTGCCTTAATCTCGTCACTATCTCTCTGGCCTCACCTGTACGACTTCAACCTCAGGAGAGAATCACAAACAACATGTAGGTTTTTGAGTAGCAGTGAGTACAGCTTCAGAGTCCTTAATTAGGGGATAGGATTGGGGAAGGGCAAAGGTGACCATTCACCCATAAAAGATCATCTCTTTTCAAAGTTCAGTAGGGTGGGAATGGGGGCATGCTGAAGGACTTCTTCCTAATTCCAAAGTAGATATCCATGTTTATTTTGCTTTTCTTTCATTAGATACATAAATGTTTAAAAAATATTTGTGGAAGGAATCCAATGTTGTAAATATCTTTCAATTTAGAAAAACTGAGTACAATGCATTGACTTAAGTGTTGGCAAGTTGATACCTGTTTATACCAGCTTTATACATTAATAATAAAACATGCCCAGGTCACAGGGTTTTTATAAGCAGCTCACCATTCCATGCCATATGATCTACCAGATAGAGAATACATGAAATAAGAAGCTTCCTTTTCTCATGAAGGGTTGACATAAAGGTCAACTAAAGTTCTGAGAAAAGTAGCTTTAAAAGGAGTTCAAAAGTCATATTGGAAATGTGCTAAGCACATCAAAAAGCTCAGATAAGGGTAGCTGGGGGAAAAATCAAATTGACATATGTTTCTAGGTTACTGAGTTTGCTTTTAGAAAGGACCCAGAGTAAGAGCTACCATTTATTTTTTTTGGTTTTGGGTCACACCCGGCAGTGCTCAGGGGTTACTCTTGGCTCTAAGCCCAGAAATCACTCCTGGCAGGTTTGGGGGATCATATGGGATGCTGGGATTCAAACCGCCGTCCTTCTGCATGCAAGGCAAGTGCCCCACCTTCATGCCATCTCTCCAGCCCCAAGCCACCATTTCTTTTGACTGTAACAGTCTCAAGACTCAGATGACATCTGATTATTATATGTGTAAGTGCAACCTGAGTGCCTGGATTTTTTCCATTGAAATCAGATGCCAAACACCCACAGTTTCTACCTCTGCTGCCCACCACCAGAAGCTTTCTAGAATTATACCCACTGCTTGATTCCTGCCAAACAAAACAGAGCAAAGATAACAAGTCAGAGTTCACCGTGCATTTTAAGAAAAACGCAGTCATCAAACTCCTGGTTCTTAAAATAAATGATTTAATCACTGCCTGGGCATTGCCACATACCACCTGTGGGCCCTGGGAGATTTAGACACTGATAATAACAGCAGCTGAAGGAGAATTCCTCCCAGTTTGCTCAAATCTCACCTTCCCAAGGACGCTCCCACTGGCTCCACTACTTTAATGCTGTCTGCACGCCCTCCCCAACAGTTGAACCCCCTTATACTTCTTTACTTTCCTGTTGTGGTTGCTTTCTATTGTTCATATTGTGGCTTCAAATATTTCCTTTCTCATAATTATTTTTGGCCGAGGGTAGACACAGTTTTCATGCAATGTATCTTCTCCAGTTCTAAATGTACAGTTCAGTAGAGTTAAGTACAGTCACATGATGTACGACTAAGTATTCTCTTTAATCTGCAAAACTAAAACTAATACCCATTAAACTACATGCCTCATTCCCCCACTTCTTGGCCCCTGCTAATCTCCCTTCTATTTTCTATGAATGTGATGACTCTAGACATCTCAAATAACAGGAGCCATACAACATTTGACTTTTCTGTGATTTGCTCAGTATTTTCTTTTTTCTTTTTTTTTTGGTTTTTGGGTCACACCTGGCAGTGCTCAGGGGTTATTCCTGGTTCCAGGCTCAGAAATTGCTCCTGGCAGGCACAGGGGACCATATGGGGCGCCGGGATTCGAACCGATGACCTCCTGCATGAAAGGCAAACGCCTTACCTCCATGCTATCTCTCCGGCCCCCTGCTCAGTATTTTCTTAGTATTTCTTTCATCACACTGTCCTCCAGGTTCACCCACATTATAGCAACTGTCAAAACTTGCTTCTGTTTTTAAACATCATTTTGACTTAATTAAAGAACTATGACTTATAAACTTATTACGTTTTATTTCACCACCAATCCTACTACCAGTGCCAACTTCCCTCCCACCAGTGTTCCCATACTCCATTCCCCCCTGTCACTCTGACAAGCACGTTGTAAAATACAATGGAGCAGTTTAAATCTCACGTTTTCAGTGTTGTTGAGTCTGTGCATTGGGTATGTAGCTATACCACTCTTCCACATCACTGACATAATCAAAGCCACAACCCCTGTTCCCACATTACTCCCCCTTTTCATCTTCTTCCTGTCTTGATTTCTTCCCTTCCCTTCCCTGTCTTTCCTAAGCTTTGGGGTCCAGGGTGATCTAAGCATCCCCCTTTACTACATTACATTACCTCAAACAGTTATTCTATATGCCCCAGATAAATGAAATCATCATTTTTTCTGGATTCAACAGAATTCAACATATGGATTCACCATATCTTCCAGGTCAAACCAGGTTGCAGTAAATTGCATTATTTCATTGTTCCTTGTAGCTGCATAGTATTTCATTGTGTTTATGTATCACATCTCCATAATTTATTCATCTGTTATTGGGACACCTAGGTTGATTCCATATCTTAGTACTAAGTGCATCAATGAACAATGGATTGACTTCAAAGACTAAAGAACTTGCTTCCTTTTAAAGGCTATATGACATTTCACTGTATGGATATGCTATTGTTTATCCACTTGTTCCCTGATGTACAGGGGTTGCTTTTACCATGTTGTTATTATGAATAATGGTGCTATAAATGTCAACTTATATGGATATAAACTGAGAAGTAGACTTTCTGGATTTTTTTTTTGCTTGTTTGCTTTTGGACCTCATCTATCTGTGCTCAGGGCTTACTTCTGGTTCTAATATTTAGGGTGAGCATTAGAAGACCATTAGAAGATAGTCCTTCCTCTTCAACCCTACAATTTTCCTTTTCTTTATACATCTAAATGAATGTGATTAATATAGTTTTTTTTTTTTTTACTATCTATCTTTCTTAGTCCTGATGCTGGCCCCATTGGCAGAAAGACCTTGGTCTATTTTTCAGTGATGTTCCCTTGGCCTAGAACTGTACTTAGTATGCAATAAGTGTTCAGTAAATATTCATAATAAGAATGGATGGATTGGGTCCAGAGCAATGGTGCAGTGGTAGGGCATTTGCCTTGTACTGCGGCTGACCCAGGACGACCCTCATTTTGATCCCTGGTATCCCATATGTTCCCCCAAGCCAGAAGTGATTTCTGAGTGCATAGCCAGGAGTAACCTCTGAGTGTCACCGGGTGTGGCCCCAAAAAACAAACAAACAAACAAACAAACAAATGGAAAAGAATGAATGGATGGATGAAAATATATTGACCTTTATTTTCCTTGTTTCCCAAAAGCTCAATCTGTACACACATGTGAGTGCAAGCACACAAGTGCATACATGTGTGAGTGTGCCCACACATTCACACTACACAACACAACACACACATACATCTTTTCTTCAAGCTTCAAGCTTCTTAGGATCCTTTGAAAGCAAACATTCCTGTGACAGATAATTTCTCGATATTTACAATGTGCCATTCTTACACTCTTACAAGAAATTCTGAAGCAAATGAAAGATAATTTTTTGAACATTCACAGAGACGCACATTTCCTAGTCTTAATCTCTTTTTCTTATTTCTTTTTTCCAAGGAGAAAATCTGTAGGACACAGAAAACTGAGTTATTATCTGGAATGGTATTATTTTCATGCCCCTTTGATATCTCTGCTCAGTTGTAGTCAAGATAATTTAAAGTGAACGTATCCAAAGAGAACTGACCTCTCCCCAGGAAAGCTGCTTTTGCCCTACATGTCCTGTTCCTATCTCAGTTAATGACTACGTCCAGTTGCTAAGTCAGAAATCAGTGATAAAAGCCAGAGCGATGCACAATGGGTAGAGCATTTTCATTACATGCAGCTGACCCAGGTTCGATATGCGGCATCCCCTATGGTCCTCCTGAGCCTGCCATAAGTGATTTCTGAGCACAGAGCCAGGAGTAATCCCTAAATTCTACTGGGTGTGCCAACCCCCCACCCCTAAAAAAAAAACAGTGATAAATCTTTCTCTTATCTTCACCTGATTTCTCTTTATCTGGTCACCAATAATAATGATCAAAATGGGTCAAAAATACTGAGCATTTGTTTTTGGTCAGGCATAGAAGTTCTAGGCTCTTTGTATATGTATTAACTCATCTGTTTCTTAAAACTACATGAAAAAAGCCTAAATGAAGAAACAGGTTAAATTCTTTTCTCACAATCACCCAGCCAGGAACTGGAGGAGCCGGAATCCATTTCCAAGTAGCCTTCCCTCAGAGGCCATGCTCTAATACTTTTCAGGAAATGCTTTTTGTTTTAAGTTCGTTTCTTGAAAAAATTCCTAAAACACTGTAGTTCATGTTTCTAAACATGGAAGTGGAAATTATTACAACTGTTCAGGGTTGTCCAAGTCTTTTATAGACCAGGATAATTTTTGCAGTTTGGATGAAGAAGTATACAGAGTTAGGGAGACTGAGTGCTGTGTGTGGGAGCCTACATGACTCCCCCCACCTCACATACACACCTTTACTCACCAGAAGCTATTCGTAGAAAAAGTTCTAACAGGGCTGTATTTTCCCATGTTTTGATGGATTTTCTTCAAAGTGGACTATGTCAAGGAAATTTAACTTAACTAAACACTTTCATCAAACTGTAGTGTAGTAAATACACTGACATTAAACATCAACAGTGTCCAACTATTATGAAACAACCTTCTCTTGGGGGCTGAAGATAGGGTAACATGTGGCTCATCTGGCAGACTTGGGTTTGATCTCTGATATCTCATATGGTCCCTGGAGCACCGCCAGGAATGGCCCTTGAGCACATAGCAAGAAATTACCCTTGAACACTGCCATGTATGACCAAACAGACAAAAACCCAACTTCCTCTTTGAAGTTCCATTGATACTGGAGGCAGAGTGAACTGGAAAGCAGAAAGTCTAGTTCCTACTCTCATCCAGTTAAATGAAACACACACTTAAAAATAAACCATATTTGGGCCCGGAGAGATAGCACAGCAGCGTTTGCCTTGCAAGCAGCCGATCCAAGGACCAAAGGTGGTTGGTTCGAATCCCGGTGTCCCATATGGTCCCCCGTGCTTGCCAGGAGCTATTTCTGAGCAGACAGCCAGGAGTGACCCCTGAGCAACGCCGGGTGTGGCCCAAAAGCCAAAATAAATAAATAAATAAATAAACCATATTTCTTCTGGTAGCAGTAACATCATCTGTACAAATCGAGACTAATAAAGGCTCACACTTGAGGTTCTGAGGTAAAATTAAACAAAAACAAAAACAACGACCAATATAATTATAAGTCTAAGTTTTAGACTGAAGGTCCAAAGGATGTCACTTCCCAACTTTCAAGTTTCAAGTGTAATAATGAGTATTACCTAATTTCACCATCAAGTTATCATTCAAATAAATGTTTTCAAACGAGATGATTGAGAGCACTTTAAAAATCCCAAGGGAGCTTTTAGGAAACAAATCCTGCTGTACCAGCCAGAAGCTATTCCAGCAAGTTTTATAGATCATATGGTCTAGGAAAAGACAAGCACTTATTGTTACCAGAAAATTCAAGGTCAGTACATGCAGTTTCATTTCCATCCCCTCAGAACTCTCTTTGACAAAAGACCATAGAATCGACTAAAAAGTTGCAATTATTCCCCATCTCACTATTTCAGCTTCATTGGCTCCTCATCCCCTCCAGATAATTCAATTACTTCAGTCATTCCCAAATAACACATAAAATGAAGTTTTTCAGGCTTCTTCTTATTTGATATCCAAAAATGACAGGGAAAGTAAAGAATAATAGCAACCTCAGCTTAAGCCTGGCTTTGCTATAAGCACAACTAAATAAAGAGCAGAGGAGGGGGCTTTCTCTCTAACCTGATTTTTATAAAGTAGTCAGCTAATCTAAGTCTTTTTAAAATAACTTAAAAGATGGTCTTCTAACTCATTCTCCACTGGGAACCTCTAAAATGGAAGAAAACCCTTGCTGTTCCCTGCTGTTAACACAAGATCATTCCAAAATGAGCCTTGGCTGGGGTTGGAGAGCTAGTACAATGGGTAAGATACCTTCTTTGCTTACAGCTAACTTGGGTTTGATCCCAAGCACTGTGCACAGAATTCCAATTATCACCAGGAGTTATTCCTGAGCACAGAATCAGAAATGAGCCTTAAGCACTGCAAGATGTTTCCCCTACACACCCCAAATAGATTATAGTGTTGATTAAAATCACAAGAGAAGGGGCCAGAGAGATAGCATGGAGGTGGGGTGTTTGCCTTGCATGCAGAAGGTCGGTGGTTTGAATTCTGGCATCCCATGTGGTCCCTTGAGACGGCCAGGAGCGATTTCTGAGTGTAGAGCCAGGAGTAACCCCTGAGTGTTGCCAGGTGTGACCCCAAAACAAACAAATTACAAGAGAAAACTGTTTTGATGCATACAAAGCCTGTTCTTAACAACCAGACAGAAGCCTGCTGTCCCTGTTAATCTTCTAGAGACAGCCAGGTAATCCTGTGGATTTGGGCCTTCATTGCTTATCAGAAAAGTGATGATTTCTTTCTTCCTCTTTTTTTTTTTTGGCCATACCCATTTGATGCTCAGGGGTTACTCTTAGCTAAGAGCTCAGAAATTGCCCCTGGCTTGGGGGGACCATATGGGATGCCAGGGGATCAAACCACATCGAACCGCTAGCGCTTGCAAGGCAGACAATTTACCTCTAGTGCCACCTCTCCGGCCCCAAGGTAATGGTTTCTGATGACCACTGACTGGTCCAGTTCATTTCTCCCACACAGTAAATTATCTACAATAAGGTTATGAATATTAAAACGTCTTCTGTCAAGCAAATCCTAAGGGCATAATCTTAAATACCCTCCAAATTCCTTCAAAAGTAAAGAGAACTATTAGTCAACTGAGAGTGAATTTTTAAAAAAGGCACCAAGTTTCTTGCTTTCGCATCTCATTAAACAACACTGAATCTAAGTTCAGCTTGATATAACTGTTAGACAAGATTAGGAACTCCTTAAGGACTGGCTCTAAGCTTCCATTTCCTTTATATTTCCCTGGAGAATTAAGCTCTTCTATTTCTCCCATAAAAAAAATGACTTTAATTAGCCTTACTGACTAGCCCACCAATTTACAAACACAATCAGCAAATCTACTATAGCTTGAGAAGGATGCCACCCTCCATGAACCATCAGGCTTGAGGCATTTTTCCTTGTTGTGCCAGAGGATATGGCTCAGAGGGCTGGAGCACATGTTGTGCTAGAATATAAGGTTTGATTCCTAGCATGGTCTCCTAAGCACCATAGGTATGTCTTTCTCATCCCTCCCACAAAGAATAAAATGTTTTCCCTCATCATCTGTTTCCAGAAAAGGATCTTGAGGTTTCCTTCCTTATAGTCTGTTCTTGGAGAAAAAGGTGACTTTGGTCCCTAGATGTTTGTCACCCCAAAGATCAGTGAGCCTGGTGGAACACTTCTGAAATTTTAGGGCCTGAATGACTTGAAAGTCCAATTGCTTAGGACATGGAAAATAGATTGCAACCTTCATGCCAGCTCTACTGGTAAAGTTTCCCAGATGCCTGTACTGAGAAACATTCCAGGTCTGGACTGAGTTTGGAGTCAACATGCTAGGAGAGATTTATTCTGTCTGCCTATAGTGCCTGGGGGAGAGACTAGGCTCAGGAGGGAGACTTGGCACCTTGCCATGTTTTTGCCATCCCTGAGCAGTCTATTATGGAGAGCTAAGCAACTGGCAGACCACTGCTTTCTCTACTTGGCTCTTTTTACAAATTAGAATCCACAGTAGAACACACACACACACACACACACGCACACACACACACACACACACTGTCTCAAAATACCTGCAACATATTCTTTTGGTTGTGGTTTGGGTCATACCCAGGGTGCTCAGGGCTAACTCCTGTTTCTGAGCTGAGGGACCACATGGGGGTACCAGGGATTAAATCCAGGTTGGATGTGTATAAGGCAAGTGTCCTATCCCCTGTACTATTACTCTGACTCCAAACTCCAACAAATTCTGAAAAAAAAATACATGTGGGCCAAAAAGACTATACAGCAGATAAAGGCACTTGCTTGGCATGCTGCCAATGCAGGATGAATCTCCAGGGCCACTTAAGTCCCTGAAGTATTGCTGGAAGTAACCCCTCTGCATATAACCAGTACAAAGCACTAAGCACCACTAGGTATAGTCCTAAACCTGCCTCCTGGTGGGGCCCTGCTCCCAAAGGGAAAAACAAAAAGAAAATACATGTTCCCAGAAAAGAATACAAGCTAAGATGTTGGCTGGCATATCCTGGAGAGAAACAATGCTGGGATTCTAGGCTGTTTCTTAACTGTACCTGACAAGAAGCACTTTCTAGTACTCTAGGAAGGGAAAATAGACAAGCAGCTGGGTAGTTCTCTACCAGTTGCATGGCTTCTGTGATGGGTTTCTGTGGGGGAAAGAAAAGAAACTGGGGTTTGAGACTCCCAAGCATGCCAATGGACCCAAAGAAAAGTATTAAGTAGAAAAATACATTGGAGAATTAGTAAACTCATATTCTTGAACTTAATCTCCCAAAGCTCTCTTGATCAATCATCAGCAGAAGCCCCTTGTTTTCTGCTGTGTGCTTAGCACTGAGATTCAAGTGGGAAAAGGCAAGACAGATGCCATGGCTCCTTTGACAGTCAGCTTATATAATCTCTCCCTCTCCCCCAGGAGAATCCAGGTGCCAGAGGCCAGGTCAGATCTCTGGAGAGAAGCAGTTGGCCTCTCAACATCTACTCTGTGTTGTCAGCCAACTGGCTCCCTGGTGAGGAGAATACTTTTTGTAGTAACAGCAGTACACAGCAGGCAAGAGACCTTGGGAAAGGGAAAAAAAAAAAAAAAAAAAAAAAAAAGGAAAGGGAGAGAAGGCAGGCATGTGATTCTGGAGACAAATAAATAAACACAATTAGCCATGCTAGAAGCAAACTGAAAAGAATCAGTGGGAAGACTGCATCCTTCTGCCAAGAGAGAAAACCAAAGAAAATTTATTTGAAAAGAACCTTTTACTTTCCCTTGGCAAAGCCCATGACAGATATATTTTCTGTCAAGTCCCTTTCATTGTGGATTCCACCAAACTTTCAAACACTGTCACAATAATGCTTTGACTATTTTTTCTTGTTTTATATGTTTTGGTCCCCCAAACAGAATCCACTGATATTTTAAACTGGTTCCTTCCATTCCTACAGATGACAATTCCAGCTTTACACAGCCATACTATCCCTTTAAACTTAATACATCAATCAGCAGCAAGAGTCAAATGGTTAAATCAAGAAAAATAAAAAGTTATGTTCCTAGGAGTGTGGATCCAATTTTAGAGTACAGAATAAGTCACAGTGAAGATATCTTGTGGGAACTACATAGCATGATCAATAATGGGATGAGGTTTAGATTTAACATAACTTGGATTTGAATCCTAATTCTTTCACAGGTTGGTAGAATGACCCATCACCTTGTGTTCCATTGTCTTTATCAATACAGTAAGGATATAAAGGTAGCTAACAAATAGGGATGTTGCTGAGTTTATATAATTTTAACCAAAAAAGTCCTTGTCTTTTAGAAGTATTTACAAATGATAGTAAGATGCTGGAAACTGGCTTCAAAAATCATCTAGAAGTAAGATACACACATGGAAAGCTAACCATGAGTTCATCATGTTGAAGTTAGATTCAGCACATGGAGTTTCAATGCCCCATTCTGTATTCCACTCTTGTTTGAATCTTAAAACAGAAAGTTTAAGAGAGAAAGAAGCAAATGTGTATTTAACTGTTTGCATGCACCATGTTCTTAAGAAAAGTGATCTACTATAGATCAGAGATGGTCTCCAAGGCATCATATTTTAAAGGGCTCCAGGAGGGCAGTTGCCTTTCTACTCTAGAAACAGCAGTGAGCTGTGGGGCCAACAAAAAGATTACTGGATAGGGCAGGAAGAGGTAGATAAATTGCAATGGCAAAAACTATACGCCATCCACTTTTCCTCATTCTTCTTTGAATTAGTTAGTTTTCTATGCTTTAAAAGTTATAGAATGAAAGAAATAGTATAATGGGGCACGTGCCTTGCACAGGGCTGACTCAGATTCCATCCCTGGCCCCACCAGAAGGGATTCCCAAGCACAGAGCTAGGAGAAAATCCTTTGCTCAGCTATGTATAACCCCTAAAATGACATAGGATCATGAATATTTAATAGATGTGGTTCATTTAGAAAACTTGAGAGTAGAGATTAGGACCACACCCAGCCAATACTCAGAGCTTACTCCTAGCTCTGCACTCAGGGCTCTGGAGATCATATGTGGTGCCCAGGATGGAGTTGGCCACAAAAAAGGGCAAGTATTTATCCTACTGTTGAATCACTCTGGCCCATAATTCTATATATTTCTATTTTTATGTAAAATAATAAATAATTATCATGTAATATAAAGTGCACATATATATATATATATATTTTTTTTGGTTTTTGGGCCACACCCGTTTGACGCTCAGGGGTTACTCCTGGCTATGTGCTCAGAAATCGCCCCTGGCTTGGGGGAACCATATGGGACGCCGGGGGATCGAACCGCTGTCCGTTCCTTGGCTAGCGCTTGTAAGGCAGGCACCTTACCTCCAGCGCCACCGCCCGGCCCCTAGTGCACATATATTAATACCATGCATACAGAACATTTTATCACTGACAAAGCCAAGTTCATGACTTCCTGTCTCATAAACAGTCCTGTATGAGCCCTCACAGTCTTTGTCTTTTTTTATTGAATCATCATGAGATACACAATATTTCTTTTAGTTGGATATACATAATCATAACATGTCAGCATTTTGAGTTCGCCCTAAATGAGCTAATGGGTAGTTCTAAACTCAGCAGTCCAACTTAAAACAAAGCTCTTCTGGGGTTAGAGTTATTGTATGGCAAGTAGGGCACTTGCCTTGCACACAAGGCCAACCCAAGTTCAAACCCTGGCACTGAGCCCACCAGGAATAGTTCCTGAGTGAAAAGCCAGAAGTAATTCCTTAGTATCTCTGGGTGTGGACAAAATAAAACAAAACAAAACCAACAAAGCACTTCCAAGTTGGAAGATCATGCAGGTTTGTAGAAACAGAAAATGCAAAAGTACTCAGTATACTACTCCCCTTTTCTACCCACCCCCCTCAACATCTTGATAAGAACCTCTAGAGTCTATTCCTCCTGTAGATTTGGAAACTGACAACCACAAATACAGGAACAAGGTCAGGAAAATATAGCACCAGAATTTCTTTTAAAAGGTGATATGCTGATTTCATAGGGAAGCCTGGCCTAGACAAACTAATTCTAGGCTAGTATGCATTCTAGGGGAGCCTTTCATTAAATTCGCATCCTCTTTCATTTGACCCACCTCCTTTCACAAATATGCAATCTGCCAGCCTAGCTCTTAATAACTACACTTGCCTTGGGCTAGCCACTTCATCCGTCTTCTCTTTTGTCACCTGGGATAATATCTTCTTCTTAAAGTTGTTTCAGGGATTAGAGACAACATAAATAATGTGCATTGCCCAATGCCTGGCACATTGTAATTGCTTAAGACATTATAGCTATTTTGTGCCTCACTGTGCCTCTAGGTACCCAGGACTGTATTATTATTATCTTCTTGGGGATTTGGTTAGCTTTTTTTTTTTTCCTTTTTGGTTAGTTTTTAAACCCAAAGTTTCTCCCGGCCATGAGACACATATTCCCACATTATAACAGACAGTTAAGTATTTTCTTTCCCCATACATGTGACAAAATGTTTATGCTACTGTGTTCAATCTTCTTCCTATAGCTTATGGGTACCTGTGTGACTATCATTAATACTAGACATTCTCTCCATTGTGATTTCCTTCTCTCTCTCTCTCTCTCTCTCTCTCTCTCTCTCTCTCTCTCACACACACACACACACACACACACCTATATAATGGTCATTGCTTGTGTCTACCCAAAGGGTCAGTGGATGACATGGGCCTAAAAATTAGCAAAGACTTTAATAGTAATTCTTTAGAGATCCACAGTACTCTAAAATCTTTAGTTTATCTTTTACCTTTTTCCCTCTTTCTTGGGCTTCCTTAGCAATATTTAGAGGGCCTGGGGTACTCCCTATGATACTAGCCCAATTGGTTTGGCTGGTTCAATATGCTCAGAGGTTACAGGAGCTGTCAAAACCATATAGGGCGAGGATGGTATGGGGTGGGAAAATGAGTATGAATTGTCTAAGTCTAGCTCTTGTGCCCACAAAAAATGTACCCCGGGCCCTTGAGTCAACTCCTTATCCTCTTATCATTAATTTTATAGAAAACCAAACATCCTCCCAAAAAATTAAGATTAATTTCTCAAAATTGCATTTTTTCACTTCCAAAAACCAGTTCCTGATTTACTTGTCATTGCCTGTCTCTCCACTTCCACCCCCACCCAGGAAAAACTGACATAAAAGCAGTGACTGTGCCAGATCAGCAATAGCAACATCTAGAATGATGCCACATATACAGTCAGCCCTTGAGAAATGACTTTTAGTAAATAACTTCATTTCATTTTCATTTTACATACACAGACACAAGAGGGAATCTGGATCTAAATCTCTGCCCTAAATAATCCTTCTGTATCTGACCCTGGTGGCTCAGTGGAGAAAACAGAGGAGAAATAAACAAACACATAGTATGAGAAGCAGCATTATGTGAAACAGAAAGCAAAACGGTGAATTTTCTCAGAGTCCTCCATATACAAGCACTGTGCTGACACTTTCCTTCATGTTTTTGCTCAGTTTCTCTCATCAGAAATGCCTACCTCCTTATTGAAATATTACACCCCAACCCCCCACTCCCACCCTTTCAAGATCACACATACTTTGTTTCCCTAAGTCACACTCAAACCATATGAGCTTACATGGACCTTGCTCTTTTCCAATACCTACATCAATGCTCCACAGCACAGAATAGAACTGAAATGGTTGCAGGTTTCCTCTCTCATTCATGGCACTCTTTCGTTTTGGGATAATGAAGAAAGAGAAGTTTTGGCTTGGTGCTCAGAGACCATGAGGCACAGACTAGCTTCTGAATGGTTTAGTTTATTATTTCTTCATCACTACTCTACTTCTTCAGACCCCTCTGCATGGAATTTAGAAATATGGTGCCTGGGATGATATCACAACCTGTGAATTTTATTTTACAACTGGTGCCCGAACAGGACTCTGAGACCTGAGAAGACTCTAATGATGTAAGTTATTTGACCCTCTGGTGGATAATCACCATCATGGCCTCGAACTGGACTGAGTATGCAGTGCCCATCACCAGAACATCGATGCATGTGGCCCTTACACTGAATGCAGCAGAGGTCCCTTCAGGCAGGTCAGAAGCAGGCAGTGAAAGGGAGAGAGATGAAGTTTCTGAGTAGCATTCCAGAGGGTGAGTCTCACTGTGTTTCTTTTACCAAAGGTGCTTGTCCAAAGGTGCTTTGTGTAAGGACCTTGGCCCTCACCCTGCAGCAGCTTATTAAGGCCATTGATGTGGTAGAAGCTAAGAGGTCCTCCCAAATGGTCCTCCTTTTGAGGGGGACCAACAGCAGGAAGATGAGAGGGTCCCCCCACCCAGATTCCAGTCCAGGAACTGAAGGCCTTTTTGTCCGAGATGATTTCAGCAATATAATACAGAAGGAGAAAATGTAGAAGATAGAAAAGATTGGGCCTTGTTTTGAGTTAATTAATGGGTATCATCTTATAGTTTAGGTAATCCAAGGCCAAAGGTTTGTCATGGGTCAATATTGACTATTACCTTAAAACACAGAAATGATGCTTTATACTTCTCTTGTATCTATCAGAGTATGGAGCACAAGATTAGGTTTGGTGATCAAGAACTACAGGACCAGAAAGAATACAACATGCAAGATGTTTGCCTGGTATTTCTTTGTACCAATTAAAATCTTCGGTACCCCATAAAATTCTCTGAGTCTTTCCAAGAGTGAGTACTGTCAGGTGTGGCCCCAAAACAAAATAAAACAAATTCCTTACAACTGGGCTAGAGAGATAGTAGAGAAGTAAAGATCTTTGCCTTATATGCAGCAGACACTGGTTCAATCACTAGCACTGCATATGAGAATTGAGAACTGCCAGGAGTGATCCCTGAGCATAGAGCAAGGAATACACCTGAGTACAGCTGAATGTAGCCCAGAAATCCCCAAACTAAAAAAAACAAAAATCCCTACAAATAGCCTGACAGATTTCCTGCTTCAATACTCTGTTCTGTCTGCCATCCTCTTTACTCCCCATAAATGTCTATTTCCTTTTTCTTCTGCTTCTTTACTGTACTCCTGTCTAAAGACTTAAAATATTAACAACCCAAATGAGAGAAAAAGTTGCCAGGGACCCCATAAATTGACATAGCAACAAGAAGTCATCTGTAAAATGAAATCCAGCAATTAACCCCAAACACAGGTTTTCTCCCATCTTCCTCTTCCCCATACCCTCTTCCTTTGATATTGTTTTGGGTTAACTTCTGGGTGTCATCTTAAAATCATCAAATGGGAGGCTTTAACGAAATAAAAACAAAACAAAACACAAAAGTGCACTTCAAGAAATATCGATCACGCTTCATGAATTAAAAACCTGAAATCTTCACAAAACTATGGTTTGGTAAATTAGATTTACCTTCCTGAAATGCTGTCTAGTTTTGGTGACATATTTAGGGCTTTACATGAGCCTGTTCATTTGGGCAACATTCTAGTACTTCAGCTACTTCAACCCTAGCATTAGTCCATGCCTGAAACAAATTAATTCCACTTTCATGTGTTGGGTATTCCTAGCAACCCCATAGTAACTAACACTGATGCCTTTACTCTGCTCATGTGAAGAAACAGGAAAGCTAGGATGAGACTCCTGGGTAAATTTTTAAAAATATTATTTTTTTGCTTTTTTATCACTCTTTTAAAAATAAATTTTATTTTATTTTTTATTTTTTGGTTTTTGGGTCACACCCGGCGGTGCTCAGGGGTTACTCCTGGCTGTCTGCTCAGAAATAGCTCCTGGCAGGCACGGGGGGCCAAATGGGACACCGGGATTCGAACCAACCACCTTTGGTCCTGGATTGGCTGCTTGCAAGGCAAACACCGCTGTGCTATCTCTCCAGGCCCTAAAAATAAATTTTTTAGTTGATAGCAGTTACAAAGTTGGTCATGATTGAATTTCAGTCATATAATGTAAAACACCCTTCTCCTGTGCACATTAATCTCCTCACCATCTGCCCCCCTCTCTCTCTCTTCCTTTTTGACACTATTGCAAAATTGGTACTGCAATATCGGTACTGAAGGGGTATCATGCCTATCACTTTATATCCTTTCAGCACCCAGTTTTTGTCCAGAGTAATCATTTTCAACTATCATTGTCATATTAGTACGTTCTCTGCCCTAACTGCATTTACTGCTACAGGTGGCAAACTTCCTAGATGGACTGATCCTCCTGGCCCTTACCTTTATTGTCTTTAGATATTAATGCCATACTAGCTTTTTTAAAAATAAAACATGGGATTAATTCTTGTTTTGTTTTGTTTTGGAGCCACACCTGGCAGTGCTCCTGGGATTACTCCTGGCTCTGGACTATATGGGATGCCAGGAATCAAACCTAGGTCCTTTCTAGATTGCCAGTGTGCAAGCCTATGATTATGCTATCACTCCAGCTCCAAAATATGGGATTAATTCTTTAGACAAAGTGATACCCTTGAAAAAAATACATTTTCTCTTTCAAGAGCCATTCCTCTCCAAGCCACATTTTCCTCTTTTCTTCTATATTCTATATGTCTTAATTTATTTTCTTTAAAATAAAGTCTGAAGAGAAAATGATGAGAAGGTAGTTATCACCATTTTGTTTTTTCACAAAATATGCTCTCCAAGCAATATCCAATGTGAGTATTTTTATTCCATTTTCAGCCAACTGGGGTAAATGCAAAATCGCTCTCCTCCCAACCCTCAACCATCTCCTCCAGTTTCCTCACTGTAGCTTATTTGAACCTCTTGGATATTTCCTTATATTTAAAAGAGAGTGCAGTCTGGTTAAGGTAAATACAGAGTTTCAAGCTACTGCTAAAAAGCAACAAATTCTCTGTTGGTTGGAAACAGGTCTTTTCTTCTTTGCTTTTCTTAATCTTGGCCTACATCTCCTGGAAGGATAAATGTCACTCACTACTCTTAATGCTAGCTGTGTCTCAAAATCCACAAAAACCTCTTAGATTTTTAGAAAATAGCCCTCACTTTAATCGCCTTCAAATGCTTAGTCTTCGGAACTGGGGATTGGTTCAAGTCAAGAGCCAGCTCAGCCAGGAAAGAGAGAAGAGCTAGTTTTGCTTTTTCTGGGGGTGAAAGTAGGGCTTATTTTGCTTGAAATTCTTAAGTCTTCCCAATGCTCTGTGGCAGGTTAACTCTCATTCTTATCATTTCAAATTCTAACAAACACTATTCTGACAGAGAACTGAATCCCCGTCCCCCCCCCATGTAGAAAAATAGAGATAACTATTTAGTTATAACTATTTAGAGATAACTTTAAAAGCTTACAGACATCTGAAAGCATACATTTTTCCAGACACAGAGAAGGCTTCCTTATGTACCCAGGATTAGTCAACCAGATCATCCAACCAGATTAATTTAGGGCAGAAAAGGTTTTTCCAGCCTCCCACCCCCCGCTGTGGGGTTTGGGAAAGGGTGGTTTATGAATGTCATGAGGAATAATTGGAAGTCTTATTCTTCTGCTCTATAACATTTTTTTGCTGGCTATGCACTCAGAAATTGCTCCTGAGTTGGGGGACCATACGGGATGCTAGGGATCTAATTGAGGTCCGTTCTGAGTAAGCCATCTGCAAGGCAAGTGCCCTACCACTGTGCTACCACTCCGGCCCTATGGTAGGGATTTTTATGTGATGCTACTGTGCATCATTCTGTCCCCAAGTTTTAACCCAGACCATGGTCCTTAATGTTCAATGAATGAATAAATGCATGCATGCACCACCACCACCGCCAACAACAACAACAACAACAACAACAACAACAACAACTCTAATTCCCAGACTACTGAAAAGATCAGCATGGTCTTACTCCACAAGTTTAGTGCTTAGATTATTTCTACATTATTTCTACATCCATGTCACAGGGAGAACTTGAGCAATTCATTCTGTGGAGAGTCCCAAAAAGTCTGGACAAAATTCCTTCAGCAGCAGAGAGTTTTTCTACTTCAATTGCTGGGGATTGAAAAATTCCAACCACACACCAGGAGAGTTGAATAAAATCTACAAGAACTGGTTACTGCCTGATAGTGGGTACCCCTTTCCCAAATCTTACACAGAGACCCTAGATCCCTAGTGTAGTCGAAAGTGGCACTTTGGGGAAGCTCATGGGTTTGGTTGAGATCAATGGGGTAATATTCTCTTGATGGAATTAGTGCTCCCTCGGACTTTCCCTGCCTTCCTCCCTCTATGTAAGGCTGAAGTAAGAGAGTTGCATACTGCAAACTAGAAGAGCCCTCAATCACCCGTGACAGACCATGCTATGACACAGGGCTATTTCCCTGCTAACTAAACTGCCCCTAGAAATAGAAATCTAGAAGCCAGAGAAATGCCACCAGACTAGTACTGGGGCTCTAAAGAACAATAATAATAAATCTGAGTTTGCTCTCTGAGCCAAGTTTTGTACCTTTTTGCACCTTAGCTTCCTCATCTGTGAAACAGGGCTAATTAAAAGAACCTGCCTCATAGGAATTCTGAGAGATAAATGAAGTGATGTACATACATTTTTTTTTTGGCACCAGAATCATGAGCAGTCAATAGTTAGAGTTTTTCCGATGCTAAAATTACACCATGTCAACCACCCAGGACAGTTTCTTTTTACAGAGTCTGCTCATTAGGAGAGAAAGATGGGGTGGATGGAGTTATAGCATATGAATTGCAAGCAGGGCTTGAAGCTCTCTTATTCATGTGCTTATAGTGATTTGACAAATTCTTTCCCCCTCTCCTCTAAGCTTCTTTCATAAATCAAGAAACCTCCATGAGGGTTGGTGGGAGGGACAAAAGTAAAGAACCTACCTTACAAATATGAGAATATGAATTGACTGACTTCCAGGCACTGCTCTTCCCTCACCCCATCCCTCTAGCCAAGTAGAATGGAAACAACACTGCTTTTGGGGATCTCTGTACACAATTATATATGTGCGACCTGGGCACATTGCCACAGGCTGTGTGAACATCTAGACTATATTAGGTGAAAGAGCAAAACAACAACTACATCAAAAGAGAAGAGGGGATTTTTTTTTTAAATAGATCTCTGTGATGTTATCTACCTTGGCATCTATCTACTTGGAATCTATGGCAGTATTTTAGCCATAAATGCTAGCTAAGGTATTTTGTCACCTAGAATATGTATTTGAGGTGATGATGTTTAGTGGATCACATCCAGCAGAGCTCAGGGCATATGTCTGTCTCCATGCTCTGGGATCATTCCTGGCCATGCTCAGGGAACCATCTGTGGTGCCAGGGTTTCCAAATAAGGTTGGTCGCACGAAAGAGAAGTGCCTTTACCACTGTGCTATCTCTCAGGCCCAAGACACGTATTTGACAGCCATATAAAACATTCCAAAAACTGCATACACTGTAACAGTAAGAGGTAAATTCATCAGACAGTAATAATTATCTCTAAGGTCAAAAGTGCTGTTTTGAAGGCTTTTCCAACTGATACCCCAAAAGAAAAGTCATAATTTACACTGTGTATTCATTACTAAACCAAATTTATCAAAATAATAACCACATCTTGGCTGATTCTAATTCAAATCCTTTTCAGTTTTTCTTTCTTCCTTTCCTTTCCTTTCCTTTCCTTTCCTTTCCTTTCCTTTCCTTTCCTTTCCTTTCCCCTTTCCTTTCCTTTCCCCTTCCCTTCCCTTCCCTTCCCTTTCCCTTTCCTTTCCTTTCCCCTTTCCTTTCCTTTCCCCTTCCCTTCCCTTCCCCTTCCCTTCCTTTCCCCTTTCCCTTCCCTTCCCTTCCCCTTTCCTTTCCTCTTCCCTTTCCTTTTCCCTTCCCTTCCCTTCCCTTCCCTTTCCCTTCCCCTTTCCTTTCCTTTCCTTTCCTTTCCCCTTTCCTTTCCCCTTCCCTTCCCCTTCCCTTCCTTTCCCCTTTCCCTTCCCTTCCCTTCCCCTTTCCTTTCCTCTTCCCTTTCCTTTTCCCTTCCCTTCCCTCCCCTTTCCTCTTCCCTTCCCTTCCCTCCCCTTTCCTCTTCCCTTCCCTTTCCTCTTCCCTTTCCTTTCCCCTTCCCTCCCCTTTCCCCTTCCCTTCCCTTTCCCCTCCCCTCCTCTTCCCTCCCCTTCCCTCCCCTCGCCTCCCCTTCCCTTCCCTTCCCTTCCCTTCCCTTCCCTTCCTACTGTGTTGTTTACATCCTAGTCTGGGACAGAATGTGCCCCAGGAATGCTGCTTCCCCTGAATCCCATCCACATCCCTGCTGGTTACTCAGATGCCTTTGCTCACTCATGTGGCTCCAGTGTGGAGGTAAACAGTGAGGAGTGAAGATCAAAGATCAAGCCGGCCTCTTTGGGGCGGACTCTGTTTTCCTTCCAGATGGCTGGTTAGCCCCATGCAGAGTGAAAACCAGAATGTATTTGAAGGGTTTTGTTCCAAGTTAAGGGATCTTTATAAATACTTTGCATTTGAGTCAGAGGGGTGAAGGAAAAAGGGTCAGATACCCTGCCAACTCATATAGCAGAGGAGGTCCTGACCACATGGGCCAAAGGAAGGAGACGAACCTAGAGATAAGCTTGAGGCTTGATCCTGCCTCCCCCTTATAGTATACTCAACCCAGACAAAACAGTGCTTTTATTGTGTAGCTCCTTTATTTTCTACACATCAAACAGCTGGGGCCTGTCCCTTTTAGCCTAGAGAAAGCTACTGAGCAGAACCAGGGGACCAGAAAGCAGAAGGAGCCATCGACCCTGTGCCTGCTTGATTCAGGGACTTACAGATGGGGCTGCAGAACCCGAATTGTTTCAGTACATGGTGGGTTAAAGAAAACCAAAGCTGTCTTTCTATCACAGAGTCCCTAGGTTGACTAACTAGATATAATACTCAAAGATTCTGTATGACATACACTTTATCAATTTTTTTCCTGCTCTTAGATTTATTTGTACAAATAACACAGAAGCACCCATGCAGGCGTAGTACAGAGGTCATACCAATGCTTATGCTCATACTGGCTGACAGGAGCTGCTCAGGGAAACTTGGCGGAAGCCTAGATATCTTTAGAAGCTTGAACTGGTGTTTGAGCTGTAGTCACCAACTGGGTCTTCATTACAGTCTTGACTTTAGCCTTGAGTTGAGCCTTGGGTTCAACCTTGTTTTTTTTTTTTTTTTTTGTCCAGCAGAGCCTGAGACCTTTGGCAATGGGGACATGAGTCTACCCCAGGCCTGATGTGAGCACCATATGCTAGTTGACTGAACTTGCCACTTTGCTCTTTGTGTGAACAGGCCTGGCTTACTTGGGCTTCACAAGGGCCTTGATGGCTTTGGCACAGGCGCTCATAACCTTAGCATTATTGGCCTACATATTTCTCAGGGCATTCCTGTGGTACTTTTGAGCAAAGCAAATAGTTTTAAGAATTTGGGTTCCACCCCTTTGAGAACCTCATCTCTGTGATGGGGATTTCCTAATGTCATTTCTAAGCCATTTTCAAAACTGGTTATAGGTAGTGAGATGTTTTGGACTTACCCATGTCTGTACCATGACCACAGCTTCCCAAGCACTGGACTAGGAAGATTATGAAACATGAAACATTTCAATAATTCCACAGTTTGCGCACATTATAGGAGGTCACCCAAAGTGGTGCAATTGATACCTGGGAGTGTCAGGTTTCCAAGGTGGGTTAATTCCCCCCTTGCTTAAGTACATATCCCATACTTCAGTACAGTGTTTCTCACTACAACTGTCATTTGAGGCCAAATATTTTTTGGTTGTAAAATGTTGCTCTGCATAATAGACTCTCAGCAGCCTCTTTCTCTCTGCCCACTAGGTGCCAGAAACACTCCTAGCCCTATGACAAAAACGCCAGCACTAATAATAAAATATGCCCCCAGGCAGGAATGGAGCTCAGCATAGAGTATTTTCTGTGCATGTTTGAGGCCTTGAGTTTAATTCTTCAGATCGGAATAGGAAAAACGGTCCTCAGATATTGACTAGTACTGGAGGGGAAGAATTATTTCTTCCTCCACGTTAAGAATCTTTGGAGCCAAAGCCTGCCTCTTTCATAGAACCCTGGGACACAGATTACTTTATTTTACCACATATTCCCACATTTTTCTATAAAATTAAGAGGAAAGAAATCAGAACGTCTGGGGGCTAGGGCCCAAGTGGTCTCAGATGCACTGGTGGGGAAGCAAATAAGGACAAAACTAAATATACAAGCCAAAGTCAACGATACTACAATGAAGGGGCCTAAACTTTAACAATCTAAACTTAAAGGGGCCTGTTATTCTGACAAGCCAGGGGGCAAAGGGTGGTGTTATAGGATACACTCAGGGTCCATTGGTGTAGAAAGTTTGACACTGGTGGTGGAAAGGGCCCTGACTCATATATCTGAAATCAAATATGAAATACTTTGTAGATCACAATTGTTTCAATAAAATAAAAGTAAAAATAAAAAAAGAATCACTGGAACCAAAGATGTGAAACAAGTGGCACATGTCTTGTATGTGAGAGGCCTTGGGCTCCAATGGCATTGATTGTCCCTACCTCAGAGAGTGAGTGCCCCCTCACTCTCACCGAAACTCTTTGAAATAATTTTTTGAAAAGTATGGTTTCCTAGAACTCTAAGTATATAAACCACGGCTAGAAAGAGCAAGAACTTAACACCACTAAGGAAGTGATGGGATGTTTCAGAAAAGTACCATCCAATGGCAATAACCTCCTGCCCTAAACTTAAATATTGCTTTACAATTCACTTTGAGTATTTTTAGAGCCATCATCTCATTGCAAAGGACCTAAGTGCATAATGGAATCTGATTCTAATTCTCAATACTATAAACACTATTATATATTTATTCTTTAAGAGAAGAGGGAAAGCACCCTGCAGTGAAATCCACATTAACCCTTCACCCCATAAACCTTGAGGAGAAATGATTTTTGCTCCAGCATATTCCTAAGAGAACAAAGGGTCTGGATTTCATGAGGACATAGTCCATCTTTCCTATTTCTAGCTCCAACATTGACTTGTATGATACACAAATAACTCTTACTAAAAGTTGCACATTTCATAAAACATTGATTTCATAGTTAATCCCTAGCCATTTGATTAAAAAAATAAAACTATGGGGGCCAGAATGGTGTAGGTTAGGGTATTTGCCTTGCACATGGCTGACCCAGGACAGACCTTGGTTTGATCCCCGGCATTCCATATGGTTCCCCAAGTCAGGCGCAATTTCTGAGCACAGAGCCAGGAGTAACCCCTGAGCATTACCAGGTGTGGCCCAAAAACCAAAACAACAAACAAACAAATAAAACTATGCCCCTGGGTATTTGCAACTTCTTAACTGATACACAGATTTTGATAATGTTTATAACTGGAAAAAGTACCCAAAACATTGATATTTATATATGAGCTGAGAAGTTAGTACCAGCCTTCCTGTATCTTCCCTACAAAACAAAGTAGACCAAACTCAAGGTTAACTAAAAGAATGTTTGCCAGAACCATCTCTTTCAATGCATGCCAAAAGAACTGCAAATCTATTTCCTTGGAATAACATTTTATTAAATCAAGGGGGAATTATAAAAAAAGCTTTTAATGTTTTGCCATACTATGCCTAAAACACAATAAAAAAATGAAAGATTTTTTTTTTTTTTTTTTTTTTTTTGTGTTTTTTGGGTCACACCCGGCAGTGCTCAGGGGTTATTCCTGGCTCCACGCTCAGAAATTGCTCCTGGCTGGCACGGGGGACCATATGGGACGCTGGGATTCGAACCGATGACCTCCTGCATGAAAGGCAAACGCCTTACCTCCATGCTATCTCTCCAGCCCCGAAAGATTTTTTTTAAGTCTAAATTTAAATAAAGTAGCTAGCATTTAACTTGTTCTGAAGGTTACTCTTAAGACTTGAAGGAAGCCAGGAGAGTAAAAACAAAATGTTCTTATTCATACATTCAATTGCAAAATGGAGCCAACGGTAATATTATTATCTGGGAAATGATAAATTGCCATATACAAATTTTAATATATGAAACCACTGATAAACAACATAAATAACAAAATGAGTCTGTTGTGTTTATATGGCATTGTTATACAAGTAAAAACCTTATTTAATCTTCATCAGAGATCCATGAAATACGTACTCATTAGCTGAAGATGAAATAACTTGCCCAAGATCACAAGCAGATCAAGATTTGAGCACTTATTATATAATACATTAAATAATCTGAAAATATATTTTGACAATTTTGTATAACAATGGAAGAAAAAGGAATAATTTAATTTTAAAACTGTATGCCATAGACTCCCAAAACCAAAAATAATTTTTAGAAACCATTCTTTCTCCTGTGGTTCTACATAGTTCCTTTCACATAACAACTTAAGTACCAGGATTTAACTACACGTGAGGTAAAGAGCTCTCCGCATAACATTTTTTTGTCAGTAAACAAAGCTTTTGTTTTTGTTTTCTATAAACATGCAATAAGTGAATTGTCCAAGAAAAAGTATATAGGAAGGATAAGTAAGATTTGGGATGGATTTTTTCCCCTGACAATAAGCGCATAACGTAGAATAAAAGGGGGCTTAATATTTACAATTTTTTCTAGTTTTTTTCTTATTTTTGGGGTGAGGTCACACCTGACAGTACTAAGGGATTATTCCTGGCTCTACATTTTAGAAATCACTCCTGGTGGGGTTCAGAATCATATGGGGGTGCTGGGGATTAAATCTGGGTCAGCTCCATGCAAGAAAACTTGCTGTTTTAAAATATTTTACAGCAGAAAAAAAAAGTTGTCATAAAAACCAAAATAATAAAGACTGAAAACAAAACAACAACAACAACAACAAAAGACTGAAAACACTTTAAAAAAAGTTGATAGGAGTTATTAGGACACACCCACACAACACGTACACCTATATTGAAAGCTGCACTTTAAAGCTACAATTTGCCTTTTGTTTTTGTTTTTGGCCTACTATTTCCCCAACACTAACCACATACACCATATCTTTCACTGGATTCCCTCTTTGGGAATTGCCAGTCCTTGAAGAGGATTCTCTTCACTTCACTGGGCATACTTCCCATCACAGCTTCAATTTCCCACCTCAGAAGCCAAAGCTGGCCCCACACAGCGACTGGCTCTCTCCCATCTGAAGCAGCTTTGCTATCTCTGAGGCAATTCTGTAAATGTGTTGCAAACTCTAGAGGCAAATCCAAAGCAGGAGTTCAGAAATTATTCTCATGATTTATTCTCATCACTAGAGTTAGTACCCAGCTCTCCAAATGAGGCAAGAGAAAAATGTTCCTTTGAATTATAAAAACTGGCATATTTCCTTTTATATTTGCATAAAGAATTGGGAGGAGCAGCAAGTTTTGTGGGCCAGCGAACAAATTTCCTTCTATTATAGTGATAATGCAGATTTTGGTGCAGGGTTCACAGGAATAATAATAATAATAATAATAATAATAATAATAATAATAATAATAATAATAATAAGCAACCCCTTAATGGTTTTTGTGGGGGGAGAGCTTATACTGAAATAATAACTGTAAGATTAATAAATCCCCTTCCGGTAAATGTGAATAATTACTGAAAACAATTCTTTTTCATGAGAAAAAATGCACAGTCAATGGCCAATGACAATATATAGATTTGATCCTTCCAGGAAGCTCAACCATCAATGTATGAATTTACAGTCACAGCCCAGATGGAAACGGGAGTATGTACTCCTCTGTTCCCCCAAACCTAGAAAACTTCCAATGGAGAAATCTTCCAGAATTCTTGGGCCCTAAGAGTTCTTGAACTAGATGTATACCAAATGATTAAATTACCTACCATAATCATATTAAATTATTGAATATGATGGTCAACATTATTTCACTAATAAAAGGGAACAAGCATCCAAGACAAGCTCAGAAATAGAAACAACGCTTGGTCATTGGTTCATCTTCAAAAGAGTTTCTATGCCCATCGCTGAGGTCCTACAGTGCCTAACCGCCTGCCCAGTGATCAGTCCAGTATAAGCCTCTCAGGTGGGTTCAGCTGACTAGGGGCATCTTAAAAGAACAGAAAAGGAGAATCTCTTTTCCACGCAAGTACTTTCCTATGGATTTCCAAAAGGGAGCCCCCTCTATTTCCAACTGTATACTTATTCCTTCTATTTACTGTCCTCTGGAATGCAATGCGTGTGTGTGTGTGTGTGTGTGTGTTGCTAATTTTCCTACAGTTTAAGCTCGAGTAAACTGTACACTATTCCTCCTATTTACTGTCCTCTGGAATGCAGTGTGTGTGTATGTGTGTGTGTGTGTGTGTGTGTGTGTTGCTAATTTTCCTACAGTTTAAGCTAGAGTAAACTGTACACTATTCCTCCTATTTACTGTCCTCTGGAATGCAGTGTGTGTGTGTGTGTGTGTGTGTGTGTGTGTGTGTGTGTGTGTTGCTAATTTTCCTCCAGTTTAAACTCAAGTAACAGCCTGTCACAGCATACAGGACCTTGGCAAACCTAAATAGCACATAGGGATCTGAAAAGTGCACACCTGTTTTACTTTACACCTAAACACACACACACACACACACACACACACACACACACACACACATCACCTGTGCATTTAAAACCTCCCTCTCTATCCATCACTCAGGGACCTTTTAGGTCAATGAAATGCACCCCTTTGGCTCAGCTATGCCCCATCATTCCGGAGGCTCGCTGAGGGGGTGTGTGGGAGATCCCCAGGGTGACCCCACCACCTTCAGATGTTTCGCGTGCCTCTCTGCTAAGATCCAGGGGTGCACCCCTCAAGTCCCGCCCCCCCCAAATCATCGCATCCCCAGATCTTCGCACAACCCGGATTTCCCCCACCGAGCCACCCGTGCTTCCTTCCTCTCCTCCTCGGGGCTCCCCTAACGGGCTTCTCTTCCCCTTGGTCGATGGAGGGCGCCCCAAGAATGCCGGAGCTCCCCCAAAGTCGCCTTCCCGACTCTCCTGGCCTCTGGGTTTCGACACCCCGCCTCAATGTCGGGGTCCAGACCCGCTGCGGGTTAGCCTCGGCTTTTTGGGGTGTGCGCCTACATCGCACCCACCACTCCACGCCCTGCACCCTAAAATGCCACACACCCCGACAGACCTCCTCCTCCGAGCGATCGGGCTCTTCCAAACGCGAGCTGAGCAACCCTTGGGGGACTGGGGACTCCCCGATTGCTGGGTAAGGACATTCCAGGGCCCCCAGTCCACCCCCAGGCGCCTCAGGCTCGAAGCCGAGTCCGCACCCCCCTTGCGCCCCACTCCATCCACGCCTCCCAGGACTGGACTCACCGCAGGAGCCAGCGGCTGTGCCTGTGCGTGCCTACCGGGGCCCTGCCCGCACTCCCCGACTGTCCACGAACCCCAGTGGCCAAGGCGGGCTCGACCAGGGGGTGCGGTCGGGGCGGGCACCCCAATGCTCCTCCCCTTCCCGGCCCCGGGGAGGAGGGTGACGCGCTCCCTTCCCTAGCCCGGCGCCTTCTTCCTCTCGCTGGGCCTCACCCCAACACAGAACCTCTGCAGAGGGGTGTTGGCTGGAGACCGGTGAACTGAAGAAAGCTCCCCTTTTCTCTCCTGGCCCAGCAGGTCCTTGCCAGGCCTTTCTAAAAGGGGAGGAAAAAAGCCAGAAATAAACTTCATCTCCTGGCCCCAAGATAAGTCACATCCTGCCTTCCTTGGCATCACTTGCATCTGGCCCATCTGGTCCTGAAATCAGATCAGAAGGGACCCACGCGTGTCCTGTGGCCTTCGACATACAGACAGCCAGGATAGATCTTTTTCCTGGTTGAGGCACACAGGCTCACACAAGAGCACACATGCTTTTCACCCTGAAATGTCCAGGGGCCCTGTTTCTATAGTTGATGTATGCCTCATGTGCCCCCCACACCCAGCACTACAACTGCTTCCCCAAACCAGAACCAGGAGTTTATATTAAACAGGCAGTAAGGGAAAATTCAATTCCACACTTGTGCTCTATATTTTTTACCATGAGAGAAAAAAAAAGATGTATTTACCTTTTCAAAAAAAAAAAAATGAAATTGATCTTTAAAAGGGCAGTTTGGATTGGAGCCGGAGAGATGACATGGAGGTAAAGCATTTGCCTTCATGCATAAGGACAGTGGTTCGAATCCCAACATCCCATATGGTCCTCCGAACCTGCCAGGAGCGATTTCTGAGCTCATAGCCAGGAGTAACCCCTGAGTGCTGCCGGGTGTGACCCAAAAACCAAAATAAAATAAAATAAAGGAGCTGTTTGGGGACTGGAGAGGTAGGTAGTAAAGCATGGAAGGTGCTGCCCTGGATTCAATCCCTGGAACTCCATTTACACTCTGCCCACTGTAGCACCCTAGTACTATTAGGAGTTATCCTTAAGTACAGAGGCAGGAGTAAATCCTGAGCACTGCCAGATGTGCCTCCCCTCTCTATTTTTTTTTTTAAATTTTATTTTTGGTTTGGTTTTTGGGTCACACTCCTCTACACTCAGGGGTTGCTCCTTGCTCTGTACTCTGAAATCATTCCTGGCAGGCTCAGGGGTCCATATGGAATGCTTGGATTTGAACCACCATCCTTCCTGGATCAGCTGCATGCAAGGCAAACGCCCTGCAGCTGTGCTATCTCTCCGGCCCAAACCCATTTAAAAAAAATGCAAAATACAGGTCTTATTTTGAGAGGTTATTCTAGAAGCCGTCAGGAGATGAGAGGGAGGTTCTAGACTGTTCAGTATAATTTTGTGGGGTCCTTGCCAGGCATGACATACCAGGGTTACTAGCCTTGTTGGGGGACCTTCTGGATTGTACCTGGTGATACTCAGGGGAATTAATAGTGCAGGTTATTTCCAGCTGCTATTCTCTGCAGCTCTGAAATCCCATTTTTATTCTCTGGAAATAAAAGCTGCTCCAAAATTTCCTCTTGTCTTTTTCAAAGTTTTCATCATGAGTTAACACACTTGACTTGCCTGTGGCTGACCCTGATTTTATCCCCAGCACAGCATAGTTTTATCTAAGTACACTGGGAATAGCCTTCAGCAGCTCTCAGTGAGACCTAAACTCCCCTCCCAAAGGTTTCTGTATAGTAAAATATGCATGATATAAAATGTAATAACAATCATTTTTAAATGTGCAGCTCAGCAGTATAAGTACATTCCTGTCATTATAGCTTACCAGGGGTTCCATTTTCTGCAACACACACACACACACACACACACACACACACACACACACACACACACACACACACACACATATCCTTCTCACCTTTTAAATCTAATTTGGATCTTACACTAGCCTCTTCTATTTTCCACTCTGAGATGTTGACACACTTAAGTTTAAAGAATACGATGACTTTTGAGGGGGCGTGTTTCTGGGGGGGAAAAAAAGAGTCTGAAATTAATAATGCAATTTTCCCCCTTCCTTTCTCTTTTCTGTTGTTGTAGCAGCCAGGGCTGCTTTCTCTTAGTGCTGCTTATCATACACTGGTCATGGTGCTTCGTGACAATTTTACTTTTGGCTACTGTCCTCACACACTTCAGTTATGTGCTGTGTCCCAGAGAACACTTATTCCTTTGTGACATAGTTGCAGGAACCACTTTCTGCTCATATGATTACGACCTGGGTTCAAACTCATAACCTTTCACTTAATAAGGCAAGTGGTTTTTACTACTGGGACATCATCTCCTAGGCCTAAACATGACTATTTTTGAATAATCTTAGATTTTCCATTTAAAGACTAGTAAAATAGCCTGTAGTACAGAGAAATCCATAGCCTCCAAATCTCCCTCTAACACTCTTATTTGACAATCAAATGTGATATTTTAAAATAAAATCCAGAGATAGACAAGATCTTGGCTATTGCAATATTTCCTCTAAGAGGAGAATGCTAAACAGATCATTTAACCACCATCCTATCAAACACATTTCCTCTCAGGTTGCACTTGAAAGTTACAGACACAGAAAATACACAAGTGATTTAGAAATAGGTATACAAAATGAAGGAGCTATTTTTATCCTAATCTCTAACAAAATAATTTGTCCGTTATTTATGTTGTGTACATATAACACTGACACTGCTTTTCTAGCACTTCTACTGAGGAGCACGTATTGCATGTGATTCCACCATATCACTGAACTTCATATATAAAGACTGAGGCCAGAGAGATGATATAGTCAATAGGGCACTTGCCTTAGAAGTGGCCAACTTAGGTTTAACCCACACTGTCCTGAGCACAGAGCCAGGAGTAAGCACTGAGTACCACTTAATGCCATTCCTCCATTTCTATCTTCCCCCAAGAAAGACCAGTAACCTTATTATTTCAGGTAAAAACAAAAGTATGATATAGTGAGACTTGGATCATCAAGGAGGCAAGAAAAATGGGATAAACTGCTTGCACCCAAGTACTACCAGAAAGTGACCCAAAGTAAAAACTAAAAAGCAGAGCATCTAGGTCTGCTGATTTAATCTAAAAGATCTGTTATAGACATACCCAGCAACAATGATGCAAGTTGTTTAAAAATTAATATTGTGCTATCTATTTATTATACATACATTATATTAAAATGTATGTGATGTTTAAAATAGCTGATTTTTCAGTTTCATTTTGTTCTGTTTTGTCTATTACATCTTATACAAAGACTGAGGGCCATTGATTTAATTTTTTCATCATCTTGGCAGAGAAAGGTGAGGCACTTTGTCATGTGGTTAAAATTGTGGTTTTGGAAGTCAGACCATTCCGATTCTGAGACCCAATGTTAGAGCCTTTGGTAAATTATAACACCTTACTCTTTACTCCTCAAGATCCTTTGAGAAAAATGAAGCAATAATTGTAACCACTTCATATGTTTACTGCTTAGATTTAATGAAATAGCACATGTTAACATAGCAACAGCACACCTCTCACACAATGAGGACTTACTACAAGTGGTCAATGGGAATGACTTCAGTTAAGTAATCACTTATACCATCATTGATCCTATACTATCCACTTGAAAGGAAATCATGTTATTCCAAAGAGGAGGAAAATAAAGAAATTTGAATGTTTCTGGAATGACTTGGGGATATCCCAAGCAGTATTTTAGGAAGCCTGGGGAAATCTCCAAGTAATACACTGCCAGTTGGTCCAATTCAAGGACCCAATGATGCAGTACTGCTGGAGATTACCCAGGCCACCCTGGTAATTCTTGGGTGTGGGGGTAGGTCAAACCCCTTGTTGATGGTCTCCAAGTCAAAGAATGATTCCCAAAAAGATAAATTGAATCCCATTCTTCCGTCCCCCCTTTTGGGGGAGACTTTGATAATAATGTCCGGAGTAAATAATCAACGAATGCAAAAGAATAGGGGACCAAAGGTTCAGCAAAGAAAGTCTTTTGTCAGTTGCAGCCAGCTCCAAAAGGCAAACCGAACCAGCAGTCAGTTCTGGCAAAAGAGCTCCCTATGCCTTCCCAACAAGCTATTTATTTCATTCCTTAATCACCCCCACCTGGAAGATCCAGGTGGGATGACAGGCAAAAACAATATTACAACAATTACTCAACACTTGGGGACCTCCATATCTATATCTGTGATGCTCGCAGGGGGGGGGTACTATACAGTGTCAGAAAGGAATTGAGGCCTTTTGGGTACAAGGCACCTATCCCTTAACCCTTGGTCTTAACCCTTAGCCTTCAAATTTCAATGTCTATATTTTTAACCCTAAAGTCTAATATGAATGTCCATTTTTGACATTCATCTTATTTTTTTCAATAAATAAAGTATGGTCAAAAAGAAAAAGTTAAAAAGAATAATAATTTCTTGGTGCCGGAGCAGTGGCACAAGTGGTAAGGTGCCTGCCTTGCCCGCGCTAGCCTAGGATGGACCACGGTTTGATCCCCTAGTGTCCCATATGGTCCCCTAAGCCAGGAGCGATTTCTGAGCTCAAAGCCAGGAGTAACCCCTGAATGTCACTGGGTGTGCTCCCCCAAGAAAACAAAACAAAACAAAAAAAACAAAAACTTCTACGTATGTCTATGTTATCTCATTTGATGATGGAAGGGTAAAGGTTTATTCAAAGTGAATTTGATTTCATTTTAAGTCACTCATTGTTGTGTATGTAAACATTTTAATGGGATTATTATGTTACTGACCCTACCCTGATCAGTGATTGTGCCCTACCCTAGGGTGTGACTTGGCATTCTGCTCCCACCCTAGGGTGGTATCTGATTCTGCTCCCACCATTGGATGGTACCTGATCCCACCATTGGGTGGTACCTGATTTTGGGGCATGAAAGCAAGGGTCTGTGGAAGGAGAGGCTTTTTTCCTGTGGCCTATTCTTAGGCCTTTTGGCTTCGGCCTCTTCACGGAATAAAGAGCTGTTTTCTTCGGAAGCCTGACTGCCTGTTGGCTTTCTTCCCGCCGCATTCACCTCAGAACCGCCGAGCTGGAGGAGAAAGGCCTCATCCTCCATCCCTCCATTAGTCAACCTCTTCAGGGGCTGACTTGCAACAGCTCATTGCTTTTAATTTTATCTTTTAATAACAATAATTAGGTGCAGATTGAGAGAGCAAATCCATTCACAAATGTAGACAAGAGAGGATGTGTGGCAATTGCTCCAGGACCCTCAGCAAATCTGCACATGGTTAAGGCAAGTGTGACTTGAATCTGAACTCTTACTCCCAGAGCTAACTCACTCCTGTTGAAGAGGTTGGACTGGAAGGGCAAATGAGTAACTGACCTATAATTATTAGCAAGATAACATGAATTTCCAAATTCCAAAAACAAGTGATTGTAAGTATTCATTTTAACAAGGTTGAGAATGAAGCAACACACTAAGTATATATTGACTCAGTAATTTAATGACAAAGAAATTTATTAAAACTTAAGATCATATTCTTCAGAAGATATTTGCAACTGAAAAGCCTCTTGAATAAATTGCCTTCTTGATGGGTTCTAACAGTTTTATCCCTTCCATTCACTTTGTGTCTGATTCGTAGTTTGCTCTGAGAGAGGGACAAAGGTGGGATAATATCAAAGTTAGGGAAAAATCAAAAGAATCTAACTTTCAAAACATGGCTCACAAAGGGCAGAGCTTGATCCCTGCTTAATGCTTTCAATACAGCTGCCATCCAAAATCTGCTGCTGCAGTGCTGGGACCAATACCACCCAGAAGAGCCTGCAGAAACCACATCAATGTAGGTGAACTGGTCGTGCCCACAAAGTGTGGAACCAAAGGTGCCTGGCTGGGTCAATCACATCTCCTGGTCAATGAATCCCAGCACAACATACAGACAATGTCACACTTCAAGTGTGTCAATGGGGAAACAATGCAGGCCAACACCATGCATAGAGAATGAATATGGCAGCTCTGATGATTTAAAAAGTGCCAACCACTTATTTAGCCTCTCAGATAAAGAATTTAGAGAAGAAATATGGAGGATGTTCATAGAGCTCAAACAAAGCATGGCTTGAGCTGAATGAACCACAAATAAGAATCAAGAGGATATGAAAATAGAAACACCAAACTGAAATAATAGGACTAAAAACATTGGTAGGCAAATTGAAAACCTCACTGGAAAGCTTCTCCAACAGAGTAATAGTAGCTAAAGACTGAGTCAGTGAGCTAGAAGATGATACACATAAGAACTCCATACAACAGAAGAGATTGAAAAAGACTTTAATGCAAACGATCAGATAATGGGAAAAAGAATAGGAACATATGATAGAAGTCTTCAATAAACTCAACAGAAACAACGTAAGAATCATTGGAGTCCCAGAAACCCAGGGAAAAAAATCCCCATAAAAAAGCAATAGTCAGGGGCCGGGCGGTGGCGCTAAAGGTAAGGTGCCTGCCTTACCTGCGCTAGCCTTGGACGGACCGCGGTTCGATCCCCCGGTGTCCCATATGGTCCCCCAAGCCAGGAGCAACTTCTGAGCACATAGCCAGGAGTAACCCCTGAGCATTACCGGGTGTGGCCCAAAAAAAAAAAAAAAAAAAAAAAAAAAAAAAAAGCAATAGTCAAGGATATCATTGCAGTGAAATTCCTGGAGCTAAAGAGTGCATGAAACCAAAGAGTAACAGCTAAAAGAGATCCTAAGTAAAACACCTCAAGTCAAATTTCAGTCACAATGATGCATCCCAAAGATAGGGATAGAATACCGAAAGCAGCAAGATCAAAAAGGGAAATTATATTCAAAGGAGCATCCTTCAGATTTATAGTAGATCTGTCATAAGAGACCCTCACAGCTCGAAGGTAGTGGTGGGATATAGTGACAAAACTTAATGAAATAAATGCCTTGCCTAGAATACTTCATCTAGCCAGAATCACATTCAGGTTTGAAGGAAGCATACATAGCTTCATGGACAAACAACAGCTTGGAAACTTTACAGATTCAAAAAAGTCTTAAAAACAAAACTAAAAGGCCTATTTTAAGACAAGGCAGACCAAAAGACACACCAATTTTCTACACAACAATGACACTAAATTCCATGAAAATTATCTCTCTCAATGTCAATGAACTAAATTCACCAGTTAAGAGACACCAAATGGCAAAATGGATCAAAAGGCTGAATCCAACATTCTGTGGCCTACAAGAAGCACATATGAATAAGCAGAACAAATATAGACTAAAAATTAAAGGATGGAGGACAATATCCAAACAAACAACTTAATTAAAAAGCTGGACTGGGGCCCGGAGAGATAGCACAACGGCGTTTGCCTTGCAAGCAGCCAATCCAGGATCAAAGGTGGTTGGTTCGAATCCCGGTGTCCCATATGGTCCCCCGTGCCTGCCAGGAGCTATTTCTGAGCAGACAGCCAGGAGTAACCCCTGAGCAAAGCTGGGTGTGGCCCAAAAAAAAAAAAAAAAAAGCTGGACTGAACATATTAATAACAGATGACACAAACTTTATACTTAGAAAAGTTATAAGGACAAAGATGGACATTTTGTAATAATGAAGGGATTTTTACAACAGGAACAAATCACACTCCTAAATATATATGCACTCAATGAGGGACCAGTAAAATATTTAAAACAATTGTTGAAAAATCTGAAAGAAGACATCAATAGCAATACAATAATAGTGGGAGACCTTGACACTGCCCTATCACTCTTTAATAGGTCAACTAGGATGAAACCTAACAAGAATATACTAATTATAATAGAAGAAATGGAAGAAAGTGGACTCATATATATATATATGACTCTCCACTCCCAGAAAACTGAATACACATTCTCATGTTCACCTGGGTCATTCTCCAGGATAGACCACATGCTGGCCCATAAAACATACCTCCATAAAATCAAGAGGATAGAAATTGTACAAACTTCCTTCTCAGATCATAATGCACTGAAATTAGAATTGAACTACACAGAGAAAATACTTTAACACCTGGAAATTGAACAGCTCACTATAGAACAACCAGTGGGTCAGAGATGAAATCCAAGAGGAAATCAAAGATTTCTAGAAAAAAATGTGGTACAGAAGCCACATGCAAAAAAAAAGTGTACTCAGACCTCCATCTAACACCACGCACAAAGGTCAAATTTAAATAGATTAAAGACCTTGATATCAGACCCAGGACTATAAGGTATATAGAAGAACATGTAGATAAAACACTCCATGACATTGAGATTAAAGGCATCTTCAAGAACAAAACAGCACTGTCCAAAAAAAAAAAAAATGGAAGCAGAGATAATCACTGGGACTATATTATGCTGAGAAGCTTCTGCACCTTAAAGGAAATAGTAGTAAGATACAAAGACCACCCATAGAATGGGAGAAACTATTCACCGAATATCCATCAGATAAGGGCTAATATCTAAGGTACATAAAATACTGACAGAACTTAACAGAAAAAAATTATCTAACACCCCCAAAAATGGGAGAAGAAATGAACAGACACTTCCTCAAAGAAGAAATCCAAATGGCCAAAAGGTACAAAAAATGCTCCACATCACTAATCATCAGGTAGATGCAAACCAAAACAATGAGGTACCATCTCAAGCCACAGACACAAGCATACATCACACACGCACATGCACACACACACACACACACACACACACACACGCACAACCCAAGAACAATCCATGTGGAGGGGATGTGGGGAGAAAGGAATTCTCATTCACTGCTGGTGGGAATGACATCTAGTTCAGCCGTTATGGAAAACAATATGGAGAATTCTCATAAAACTGAAAATTGAGCTCCTATATGATCCAGCCACACCACTCCTAGGGAAACAAAAACACAACACAAAAAGGCCTTCTGCACACCTATATTCATTGCAGTGTTACTTACAATAGCCAGAATCTTGAAACAACCCAGATGCCCTTCAACAGATGAATGGCTAAAGAAGCTGTGGTCCATATATACAATGAAATACTTCAGGAAAAATGAAGTTATGAAATTTTCCTATACATGGATGGACATGGAAACTATTATGCTGAGTGAAATAAGTCAGAGGGAGCGAGATAGAAATGAAATAGTCTTACTTATCTATGAATTTTAAGAAAAATAAAAGACAGTATTGCAATAATGCCCAGAGACAATAGAGATGAGGGCCGGAAAGACCCGCTCACAGTATAAGTTCACCAAAAATGAGTGGTGAGTGCAGTTAGAGCAATAACTACGTTGACAACTACCATAACAATGTCAATGATTGAGAGAAGTGCAAGGCCTGTCTTGAAAATGGGCTGGGGGGTGGGGGGAGATGGGAGCATTGGTGGTGGGAATCTTGCACTGGTGAAGGGGGTATTCTTTATGTAACTGATACCCACTACAAGGTACTTAAATACAAATATTATTATAAAAAAACAACAAAGAGTGGTAAGTGTAGTCAGAAAAATAACTACACTAACGACTATCATAACAATGGTGGTAAGTGAGAGAAATAGAACACCTGTCTCAAATACAGGCGGGGGTGGGGAAGTAGGAAGATGGGGGTATTGGTGGTGGGAAGGTTGCACTGGTGAAAGGGGGTGCTCTTTTTATAATTGTATCCCAACTACAAACATGTTTTTAATCATGGTGCTTAAATAAAGATATTATATAAAAATAAATAAAATGGTAATGTAATTTTCACTTTTTACTAAAGTGTATTTGCCTTTTTAATAAAACCTAAAAATAATCAAACATTTTCTTTTTTTGTTTTTTGTTTTTTGTTTTTTCGGGCCACACCCGTTTGATGCTCAGGGGTTACTCCTAGCTAAGCGCTCAGAAATTGCTCCAGGCTTGGGGGGACCATATGGGACGCCGGGGGATCGTGATCTTTCCTTTGCTAGTGCTTGCTAGCGCCACCTCACTGGCCCCTAATCAAACATTTTCAAAGAAAACTTTGTTCAGTCTACACAACTTCCAATTTGGATTACTATCTAAAGTAAGATTTGAGGGGTTGAGTAGTGATTAAAAACTAAAATAGAGGAAGATTTTGGAGGGAAGTTCCTAGACTTGGTACTAGAGAAGACAAACCTGTGAACTCACCTAAGAGGCAAAGCTGATGCTTTGGTCTCTGGACCTTGTCTGTGATTCCACTTATATGTGTGTTGCAAAGAAAAGTACAAATGAGCCCTCTGATAGCTCACTTCAGTTTATTATACATGTTTGGCCCATGGACAAAAGTGAGGTCAGAATCCCCTAGCTTTTTAGCTGACATTTGTCTGGAGAGTTTTGTTGGCTCTCAGATCCATTAGATGGAATAGAAAGATGAAAATGGCAATCTTGGGCTTGATGAGTAACAATTTTATTATTCATGTTTTAGTGGCTTAAATTTAAGGCTTTCATGATTTAAAAAGAAAAATAAGATCAGTGTAGCAATCGGCCAATTTAATTCAGTTAATGTTTACTCATCTGTTTTCACAGCACAGTAACTAGTAGGTAGCCATAACTAGCCAGCCATAGCCATGTGGAAGGCCTCTTAGAAGAGATGAGCCCCAAACGCTTTGCCAGGGTCTGCCATGGTGCAGGGGCAGATAGAATCTTTGCCAGTTTAGAGTTAATACCAGTCTGGGAATGAGTTCAAGAATCTTCATATTGGGTATGATTTAAAGTGTTAATATTATGGGGCTAGAGAAATAGTATAGTGGGTAGGGTTCTTACCTCGCACAGGCCAACCTGGGTTTGATCCCCAGCACCCTGTATGGTTCTCCAATCCCACCAACAAATGATGCCTGAGCATGGAGCCAGGAGTAAATCCTGAGCATAGATGTGTAAAGCTCCGAAATAAAAATCAAGCAAGCCGGAAAAAAAAGGAAAAATAAACAACAAAAATATGTTATTTGGGGGGAATGAAGAGATAAGATGGGGGTTATGGTGTTGACCTTTCATTCCACTGATTTAGGATTTGAATCCCAGGCTAGGGGTCATTCCTGAGCACAGAGCCAGAAATAACTTCTTAGCACTGCTAGAAGCAGTCCCAACTTCTCCCTCCTCCAAAGAATATCAAAAGTGTTAAGTTTGGGCCGGGCGGTGGCGCTAAAGGTAAGGTGCCTGCCTTGCCTGCGCTAGCCTCGGATGGACCGCGGTTCGATTCCCCCGGCGTCCCATATGGTCCCCCAAGCCAGGAGCGACTTCTGAGCGCATAGCCAGGAGTAACCCCTGAGCATTACCGGGTGTGGCCCAAAAACCAAAAAAAAAAAAAAAAAAAAAAAAAGTGTTAAGTTTGGTCAAGAGTGACCTTTGCCCATAAAAGACATAACAGCTTCAGTTTTTTTAAAAAATAAAATATAAAAATATAACTTCTTCAGTTTATTCTGTTAAAAGTGTAACCTTTTACAATTCTCTCCTTGGTTCCTCAGTCAGCCTATCAGTTCCTGGAGAGCAAGGTTTGTGAATTTGCTCTTCCTTGCCATAACTTTCCCATTTCACACCCAATAAGTACTTAAAAATTACTGTTGAACAAATGAATCAAATAATGTGAATGCTTGGTTTATTTAGGATCCAGTTATTCAAGATTTCCAGTATCAAATGTCATATGACCAGCTTCATCAAAATAGTTGAAGGATGTTACAATGATGTCAAAACTAACTAGAAGAGAATATGCTTGTATGGATAGAAAATGATAAGGACAATGAAAAGCAATGGAAATGAAGCATGTTTTAGTGTTTGGGAGATGGAGAGAGAGAGAAAACAACAAATGAGCAAGTGTAGTTCTGTGTCTCTAGTAGGAGATATTATGAAAATCAACTCAAAAATTTTTAATTCTATTTTAACTAATTAAAGTTTTTATTATAACACTGTGTTTTATCAAGTTGTTCATAAATCAGTTATTTCAGGCACTAAATGTTCAAACATCAATCCCACTACCAGTGTGACCTTCACTTTACCAGTTTCCCATCCGCTACCCTAGACTCCTTTCTTGCATGCACAGATTTACTTCATACTGTTTGTTACAACACACAGGCAAATGGAATTATTATAATTAAGATCAACAAATGTCAATTTGAAGTAATTATTATATCTCTCAGTAGTTTTACTTAAAGTCATTATCTAAGGATTTACTAGGCTGTGGTTGGTGCTAATGGAGCCTGCCTTCTGTTTTACTGTTTAGGCTCATTGTATCTTTCCAATCAGATTTCCTGGGTCACTACTGGGTTGAAAATATGAGGTGTGGCAAGTGGCCCAATGGTTCAGGGTTTATAGATCTGAAACAAATTTGGTAGCTTGGCAGTTTGATAAGATTAAGTTGTGGAGCTGGGCTGTCTGTTGGAAGGTGTAAGGCAGGGGTCTCAAACTCGCAGCCCACGGGCCGTCTGCTGCCCTCCATACAACATTTTGTGGCCCGCGGCCGGCCTTCAAATATGGCAGTTTTCGCGATTATTCGCTTACCGAATAATCGCAATAAAAATCGCATTAGTAAGAAAAAAATTGCATTAAACATTCGCATACCCCGAGCAGTTCCGTTCGGGGTATGCAAATGTTTAATGCGATTTTTTTCCTTACTAATGCGATTTTTTATTGCGAATATTCCATAAGCGAAATCCCTTATGCGGCCCTGCCTCACCCCGACTTTGCCTCCTGCGGCCCCCAGGTAAATTGAGTTTGAGACCCCTGGTGTAAGGTGTAGTGCTGGGCTGCTGTGGCTTCATTCAGAAAGGGGAATCTGGGCCAGAGAGAGAGAGTACAGTAGGTAGGGTGCTTGCCTTGCACATAGTCAACCTGGGTTCCATTCCCTGGCATCCCATATGATCCCCCTCACACTGCCAAGAGTGATTCCTGAATGCAGAGTAACTCCTGAGCACCATCGGGGGTGATCTAAATCAAACCAAAACAACAACAAAAATAAATATGCTCCCACCTATTCTGAGAATTCCGGTAGCAGCACAGACCGAACTACCTGAGAAGTGTTAGCAGCCATTATTATTATTATTATTTTTTGGAGCTTGGTAGAGAAACTTAGTTGCTTTTCTGCCATGTGTAGGTTCAAGCTGCTGGGGTTTTTATCGTCAGAGTTGGTATGAGAGTTCTCGACCCAACCCCATTCTGAAAATGGCCCCTGAGTTTTCAGCCTCATAGTCTGGGTCAATCTAAGAAGATTCAGCTGTTCATATTATTTGAGTTCAGTCACGGAGCTGGGCCATTTCTGTTGGAAGGGAAACTCCGGTGGTTCATGCAGAAAGGGTAGTCTATCTGCTCCCATCTATTCTGAAAATTCCACAGAGGTATCAGCCTGAAGGTTGTGAAAAACATTGGCTGCCATTATTTTCTTTGGGAGCTTGGTAGATGAGTTGAGCTTCTTTTCTGCTGGGAAAATAATAAAAAAAAAAGTAAAATAGCAAATTAAACTCAAGTAGACTGAGCTAGAGAATGAGTATAGGAGTGTTAATTGCCTTGCACATGTCTGACTTGGATTCAATCTCTTATCCCACATATGGTCCCTGAAACCCTGTCTAAAGTGATGCCGGAGTACAAAGCCAGTAGTAAGACCTGAACACCTTGGGGATGGCCAGACTGTCCCTCACAAAACCCTCCACAAAATCTCAAATAGACGGATTGCAATAATTCAGTTTATTAAAGGAAAAGTATAAAACAATTCTCCTCCTCCATCTTCATCTTCTTCCTTCTTATTTTTCTAGCTCCCTTTTCTCCTCTTCCTCCGATTTTTCTTCATCATCTTCATCTTTATCATAATTATCATCTTCTTGCTTCTCATTCTTTTCTTTTCTTTCTCCTATTCTTCATCATTATCTTCATCATCATCTTCTTCATCAGCATCTTCTTTTTTCTCTTCTTTTTCATGAACTGTGATAGTAATACTCTAGATCTACCCCTGACTTATTGCTTAGAGTTTGCTGTCATTGGATCTCAGAGGGACTTGTAGGGCTGGGGATCTAACCAGACCTTATGCATGCAAAGCATGCATTCTGTTCATTGAGCTATCTCCACGACCTACAATATCCTTGATTATCCATCCCCTAAAACTGGGATCTTCAAATCCTGAGGACATTTAGGAAAAACTTTTGCAATGACTCTGGAAAAGTAGTTAGAGTTGATTATACTGGATCTTTCTTTTCAAATGTTTCTGAGATCCTCCAGAAATTCCCTAATAGTCTAAGTTTTTTTTTTATCAGTTTTAGAATTCTGAAATATTGATCATAAGTTTCCGAAGAAATCTAATGAGGAAGTAGTCTCCAGGGGATTCTGAAAAAAATCAGAAACATTCATGCATGAGAGGAGATAATGTGTCAATTTTCAAAATCGTAGGTCGGGCCTCTGACACTTTGCATACAGGAGACCTGGGTTTGATCCCTGTTTCATTTAGTCCCTGGAGCATCACTTGGAGCAATCCCAGGGCACAGAGCCAGAAGAATTCCCCTGAGTGGCCATCAAACAAACAAAAAACAAACAAACAAAAAGTCACAGACATATAAAGAAATATACACTTTACAGTTTTATGCCTTAGCAAAACAGTGTGATTGGGTATAGTATAAGAAAGAAGGAAAGAAAAAGAGAATAAGAAAAAAGAAAGAGAGTGAGTGAGTAAGAAATGGCTGCATGTGGGGGTTTCCAGGCAGAGTGCTGATTGCTCAACCTGCAGAGTCTCCACCCGGTTGTGCTTCTTCTGAGGAAACTGAGGACCTGAAGGGAGCCCTGTCCTACTCTTCTCTGTCTTTCCTGAACTCTGGAAGCTCTCCTCAGAGCCCTGGGAAGCGAACTCCAAAAAAACTACTTTCGGAAGCTAGCCAGCGAGCCAGTGAGTGAGTAAGATATGGCTGGATGTAGGGGTTTCCAGGCAGAGTGCTGATTGCTCTACCTGCAGAGTCTCCACCCGGCTGTGCTTCTTCTGAGGAAACTGAGCACCGGAAGGGAGCCCTGTCCTACTCTTCTCTGTCTTTCCTGAACTCTGGAAGCTCTCCTCAGAGCCCTGGGAAGCGAACCCCAAAGAAACTACATTCGGAAGCTACCCAGCGAGCCAGTGAGTGAGTAAGAAATGGCTGGATGTGGGGGTTTCCAGGCAGAGTGCTGATTGCTCTACCTGCAGAATCTCCACCAGGCTGTGCTCCTTCTGAGGAAACTGAGGACCTGAAGGGAGCCCTGTCCTACTCTTCTCTGTCTTTCCTGAACTCTGGAAGCTCACCTCAGAGCCCTGGGAAGCAAACCCCCCAAAAACTGTAGCTACCCAGCAACTCTCCTCAGAGTCCTGGGAAGCGACCCCAAAAATACAGCATTCTGAAGCTGCCAAGCAAGCGAGTGAAAACTACGCCTGTCCAGTGGGGCCCGACTGTGAAAAACTGTGAGTGCTGCCTGTGTGTGTCTCTCTGCTATCCTGTTGCGTGAACCTCTTGAGAGTGGGCTGAAAAGAGGCTCCAGAAAGCACTTAGCTCCACTTCGCTACGCAGCCGTGCGCTCTTTCTAAAAAAATAACACCATCACAAGAAGAAAAAAAAAACACACACTAAGAACTGTGTTGGATCACAGAAGCAAGAACTTCTCTCCAGACTGTCTTCTCTGCTGCGTGCTCGGGCCTAAGATTTGATCCTGTGTGAGGCTTCATCCACGGAGGACTCCCCTACCTTGGAGGCAAGCCAGACCATCCAGAAAGGGCGGAGCCAGAGAAGTGTGCTGCCTGCATCATATAACCAATGAATACCACCACAACACGTAGAAAAACCCACAATACAAGTGTGACAATGGGGAAACAATGCAGGCCAGCATCAGACATAGAGAATGAAGATGACAATTCTGATGACCAGTTAATGACCAACCAACTAATCAACCTCTCAGATAAGGACTTTAGAGTAGCAATATGGAAGATGCTCAAAGACCTCAAAAAAACCATGGATAGAGTGGAACAGAACACTAATAATAATCAAGAAAATATGAAGACAGAAATCACAAAACTCCAAACTGAAATAACATGTCAACTAACAGGCCTGAAAAAATCAGTAAACGAAGTGAATGACAAAATGGATAAGCTCTGGGACAGGGTATCAGAAGCTGAGAATAGACTTGGTGCTGTGGAAGATGAGATACATAACAATTCCATACAGCAGGAGAAATTGGAAAAAAAACTTAAAGCAAATGAACAGACAATGGAAAAATTAGTCAAAGAATGGGAACAGATGAAAATAGAAGTCTATGATAAGATCAACAGAAACAACTTAAGAATCATTGGAGTCCCAGAGACCCAGGAAGAAAATTTCCAGGAAGAATCAACGGTCAAGAACATCATTAAAGAGAAACTTCCAGAGCTAATGAATATATGTGATCAAATCCTGCATGCTCGAAGAGTACCAACCAAAAGAGACCCAAGAAAAACCACCCCAAGACACATCCTAGTCACAATGACAAATCCCAAAGATAGAGACAGAATTCTGAAAACAGCAAGATCAAAAGGGGAAATTACATTCAAGCAAGCATCCTTGAGATTTACAGCAGACCTGTCACCAGAAACACTCAATGCCAGAAAGCAGTGGTGGGATATTGTGACAAGACTGAATGACATGAATGCTTCACCTAGAATACTGTACCCAGCAAAACTCACTTTCCAGTTTGACGGAAGAATACATGGTTTCACAGACAAAAAACAGCTCAGGAACTTTATAGATTCAAAACCAATCTTTTTTTTTTTTTTTTTTTTTTTGGTTTTTGGGCCACACCCGGTAACGCTCAGGGGTTACTCCTGGCTATGTGCTCAGAAGTTGCTCCTGGCTTGGGGGACCATATGGGACACCGGGGGATCGAACCGCGGTCCGTCCAAGGCTAGTGCAGGCAAGGCAGGCACCTTACTTTTAGCGCCACCGCCCGGCCCTCAAAACCAATCTTAAGAGAAAAACTGAAAGACCTAATTTAAAACAAGACTAACCAAAAGACACACCAAATTTCGATATAAAGATGGCATTAAATCCCAGGACAATTCTTTCTCTCAACGTCAATGGACTAAATGCACCAGTTAAGAGACACAGAGTGGCTAAATGGATCAAAAAACTCAATCCAACCTTCTGCTGCCTACAAGAAACGCACCTGAATAGACAGAACAAACATAGACTCAAAATAAAACGCTAGAGAAAAATTATCCAAGCAAACAACACCCATAAAAAAGCTGGAGTGGCCATACTAATATCAGATAATGCAAACTTTATACTCAGGAAGGTTGTAAGGGACAAAGATGGACATTTTATATTAATCAAGGGGTATGTAGAGCAGGAAGAAATAACTCTCCTAAACATATATGCACCAAATGAGGGGCCAGCAAAATATTTAAAACAACTGTTGACAAATCTGAAAAACAATATCAATAACAACACAATAATTGTGGGGGACCTCAACACTGCTTTGTCAACACTGGATAGGTCAACCAGACTGAAATCCAACAAGAATATACTATACCTGAGGAGAGAAATGGAAGAAAGAGGCCTAGTGTTTATATATAGGACACTCCATCCCCAGAAACCTGGATACACATTCTTCTCCAATGTACATGAGGCATTCTCCAGGATAGACTACATGCTGGCACATAAAATATACCTCCATAAGATCAAGAGGATAGAAATTTTGCAGACTACCTTCGCTGACCACAAGGCTCTGAAATTATTTGTGAATTCCAAAGGGACTCAGAAGAGAAACTTTAACACCTGGAAGTTAAACAACCTCATACTCAATAACCAGTGGATCCGAGATAAAATCAAGAAGGAAATCAAAAGGTTCCTGGAAACAAATGACAATAAAGACACAAACTATCAGAACTTATGGGACACAGCAAAAGCAGTACTGAGAGGAAAATTTATAGCTTTGGAAGCACACAGTAGGAAGGAAGAAGGAGCTTACCTGAGTAGCTTAATGACACAGCTAATAGAACTAGAAAGTGCTCAACAAAAGAACCCAAAAATAGGAAGACAAAAGGAAATAACAAAGCTGAGAGCAGAAATCAACGAAGTGGAAACCCAAAAAACAGTCCGAAAGATCAACGAAAGCAGAAGTTGGTTCTTTGAAAAAATAAACAAGATTGATAGACCACTGGCAAACCTAACAAAGAAAGAGAGAGAGAGAGAAACTTGATAACTCGTATTAGGAATGAAAAGGGAGAGATCACTACTGATATGACAGAGATTCAAAGGGTAATCAGAAACTACTTTGAAAAACTCTATGCCACTAAAAATGAGAACCTGGAAGAAATGGATAAATTCTTGGACTCTTATAATCTTCCACGGTTGAAAGAAGAGGATGTAGCATATCTAAACACCCCCATCACCATTGATGAAATAAAAATGGTAATCAAAAGTCTGCCCAAAAACAAAAGCCCAGGCCCAGATGGATTCACTAATGAATTCTATCAAACTTTCCAAGAGGAACTACTACTAATCCTGGCAAGACTCTTTCATGAAATTGAACAAGTGCAAACACTCCCAAATAGCTTTTATGAAGCCAACATCACCCTGATACCTAAACCAGACAGAGATGCTACGAAAAAAGAAAATTACAGACCAATATCGCTGATGAATGCCGATGCAAAGATCCTCAACAAAATCCTGGCAAATAGGATTCAATACCTCATTAAGAAGATCATCCACTACGATCAAGTAGGTTTCATCCCAGGAATGCAAGGATGGTTTAACATCCGTAAGTCTATCAACATAATACACAACATCAGTAACAAGAAAAATAAAAACCACATGATCATATCAATAGATGCAGAAAAAGCATTTGATAAGGTCTAACACCCATTCTTGATCAAAACTCTCAGCAAGATGGGAATGGAAGGAACCTTTCTCAATATAGTTAAGGCCATCTACCACAAGCCAGTGGCAAATATTATCCTCAATGGAGAAAAACTAAAAGCCTTCCCTCTAAATTCTGGCACAAGACAAGGCTGTCCTCTCTCACCACTCATATTCAACATAGCACTGGAATTACTTGCTATAGCGATTAGGCAAGAAAAAGATATCAAGGGAATCCAGATAAGAAAGGAAGAAGTCAAGCTCTCACTGTTTGCAGATGACATGATGCTCTACTTAGAAAACCCTAAAGACTCTACCAAAAAGCTTCTAGAAACAATAGACTCATATAGCAAGGTAGCAGGCTACAAAATTAACACACAAAAATCAATGGCCTTTCTCTACACCAATAGTAATAAGGATGAAATGGACATTAAGAAAACAACCCCATTCACAATAGTGCCACACAAACTCAAACATCTTGGAATCAACTTGACTAAAAATGTGAAGGATATATACAAAGAAAACTATAAAACTCTGCTCCAAGAAATAAGAGAGGACACGTGGAAATGGAAACACATACCCTGCTCATGGATTGGCAGGATTAACATCATCAAAATGGCAATACTCCCCAAGGCATTATACAGATTCAACGCTATCCCTCTAAAGATACCCATGACATTCTTCAAAGAAGTGGATCAGGCACTTTTGAAATTTGTTTGGAACAATAAACACCCTAGAATAGCTAAAGCAGTCATTGGGAAAAAGAATATGGGAGGAATTACTTTCCCCAACTTTAAACTTTACTACAAAGCAATAGTTATCAAAATAGCATGGTATTGGAATAAGGACAGACCCTCAGATCAGTGGAATAGGCTTGAATACTCAGAAAATGTTCCCCAGACATACAATCACCTAATTTTTGATAAAGGAGCAGGAAATCCTAAATGGAGCCAGGAAAGCCTCTTCAACAAGTGGTGTTGGCACAACTGGCTAGCCACTTGCAAAAAATTAAACTTAGACCCCCAGCTAACATCATGTACGAAAGTAAAATCCAAATGGATTAAAGACCTCGATATCAGACCCCAAACCATAAGATATATAGAACAACACATAGGCAAAACTCTCCAGGACATTGAGACTACAGGCATCTTCAAGGAGGAAACTGCACTCTCCAAGCAAGTGAAAGCAGAGATTAACAGATGGGAATATATTAAGTTGAGAAGCTTCTGCACCTCAAAGGAAATAGTGCCCAGGATACAAGAGCCAACCACTGAGTGGGAGAAACTATTCACCCAATACCCATCAGATAAGGGGCTAATCTCTAAAATATACAAGGCACTGACAGAACTTTACAAGAAAAAAACATCTAATCCCATCAAAAAATGGGGAGAAGAAATGAACAGACACTTTGACAAAGAAGAAATACAAATGGCCAAAGGACACATGAAGAAATGCTCCACATCACTAATCATCAGGGAGATGCAAATCAAAACAACAATGAGATACCACCTCACACCACAGAGAATGGCACACATCACAAAGAATGAGAACAAACAGTGCTGGTGGGGATGTGGAGAGAAAGGAACCCTTATCCACTGCTGGTGGGAATGCCGTCTAGTTCAACCTTTATGGAAAGCAATATGGAGATTCCTCCAAAAACTGGAAATCGAGCTCCCATACGATCCAGCTATACCACTCCTAGGAATATACCCTAAGAACACAAAAATACAATACAAAAATCCCTTCCTTACACCTATATTCATTGCAGCACTATTTACCATAGCAAGACTCTGGAAACAACCAAGATGCCCTTCAACAGACGAATGGCTAAAGAAACTGTGGTACATATACACAATGGAATATTATGCAGCTGTCAGGAGAGATGAAGTCATGAAATTTTCCTATACATGGATGTACACAGAATCTATTATGCTGAGTGAAATAAGTCAGAGAGAGAGAGAAAAACGCAGAATGATCTCACTCATCTATGGGTTTTAAGAAAAATGAAAGACATTCTTGCAATAATAAATTTCAGACACAAAAGAGAAAAGAGCTGGAAGTTCCAGCTCACCTCAGGAAGCTCACCACAAAGAGTGATGAGTTTAGTTAGAGAAATAACTACATTTTGAACTGTCCTAATATTGAGAAAGAATGAGGGAAATGCAGAGCCTGTTTAGAGTACAGGCAGGGGTCGGGTGGGGAGGAGGGAGATTTGGGACATGGGTGATGGGAATGTTGCACTGGTGATGGGTGGTGTTCCTTTTATGACTGAAACCCAAACACAATCATGTATGTAATCAAGGTGTTTAAATAAAAAAATAGCTTTTCCATTTAAAAAAAAAAAGAAAAAAGAAAGAAAGAAGTAAGCATGGTAGAAGAAAGAAAGGAAGAAGAAAGAAAGGAAGAAGAAAGAAAGAGTTTTCCAGTCAGAATGATTATTTCTAGGCCAAAATATTTGCAGAGAGCTCAGTTTTCTTTTCCATAACTTCCAACAGGCTTCAAATTAAGGTTTCTAAAATAAATGCTTGAACTCATGACTCCTACTTACTGTTCTGTACCTTTGTGTAATTGTAATGGACCAGAATTTATTATACATTATAATAGGACAAAATATAATGAAGTTAATTATAACATTGTGCTTGTGGGATGTTTTGTGAGCATCTGTGCTTCTTCTGCATTCATAATGACAACAAATAGGAATCTTTACTCTTTTTAAAATAGATTAGAATATTTTTAAAAAGAGAGAGATAAACCTGAGCCAGAGATATAACACATCAGGAAGGGGTCTTGCCTTGCATCATGCTGACTTAGTTTTATCCCCAGCAACCCCTATGATCCCTCAAGCCTGTAAAAAGTGATGCCTGAGCACAGAGCCAGGAATAAGTGCTGAGTACAGGTAGGAATGGCAGAACAAACAAGCTAAAAAGAGAGAAATTGTGAAGCTAATTGCAAATAATGATAGAGTCACTGCAACATTAGTACTGTGAGAGGAGGGGTAAGAGCTTGGGCTTCCTGTGCTTAGATTCTAGAAACCCGGCTATTTGGAGGGGATATTGTGAGAATGGCAACCGTGTTCCTCTTAACAAATCTTAATGGACACGCCCGGCTCCTTCAACCAACCCCTTCTGGTCTGTGTAGTCACTCTCCCCACCACATTCTGTCTATGTTCATTCATGGTAGAATCAACATCTCTTGCACCCTCTATTAAATCAAGGCTGAATGAGAACTGTGTCTACCGATCTACTTATATTGAGATTGAGTCTTATTACCTTTGCAATTATATGAGGCCTAGCTACTTTAAGTCTCTCTCATTTTTTCTCTTTAAATTTTTTTTTTTTTTTTGGTTTTTGGGTCACACCCGGCGGTGCTCACAGGGATTACTCCTGGCTTTCTGCTCAGAAATAGCTTCTGGCAGGCACGGGGGACCATATGGGACACCGGGATTCGAACCAACCACCTTTGGTTCTGGATTGGCTGCTTGCAAGGCAAATGCCGCTGTGCTATCTCTCCGGGCCCTTTTTAAATAAATTTAATTAAATATTCGGATCCTTCTACTTTTCCAAGAAGCTGGAGGTGGAGTGGGGAGGGACACCAGGTGTTTAGGTCAAAAGGGAAGCACCTAATAAGGATTCTCTGAGGACACTAAATAAGATTTAGTCTGAGAATAAGAAGACATGTGGCCAGCATACAAGCCACTGAATTCTATGATTAATTATTTCATGTGTCCAGAAAATATTTCTAGAAACATGACATGGTCATTGGTTGGAACCTTAGTATAAAGAGACAATACTCTTCCTCCTCCCTTTTAGTATGAAAAGCATATGTATGCCCATAAATTTAATGCAGTGTTATGGGGTTCCTGGATGTTATGAAGAAGAGAAGAGGGGCACTCTTCTGCTCTTTCTTGCTCACACAACTTTTGAGTGTTAGGAGGCACAGCCTAAGAGACAAGGTGGGTTGTAAAGAATGAGGTCTCCCAAATTCACAACATGATAACATGTGGGTGGGGGGGAGCTTCCAGGCTGAGGGCACAGCAGGGACAAAAGCAGGATACTTGAAGAAGATGACAATGGCTAATATGAAGGGCACAGGAATGGATGAGAAACACCTGCTTATAGGAAGAGTGAGGTGGCAAGTCCACAACAGTGCCCTTTGGTCATTATTAAAATATGAAACAGAAAAGGGAGTAAAGATAAACCTTTCCTCAGAACATGCTCTAACACATAAAATCCTCAGAGGCAGAGTTTAGGAAGAACATTACTTTGTCTGCCAGGACCTCAGACTAGAACCATAATTTCTTATCAATATTCCTAGTAGACTCTTCTCTGCACCGTTGAATAAATAAGAGACTGAGAACCATCTTTTCACAATATGAATTCTCTCTCTCCCTTTCTCTCTCTTTCTCCCCACCTTCCCTTTAGACATTGTGGTATGCAATATTGTTGCTGAAGAGGTATCATGCCTATCACTTTATTTTCTTTTAGCACCAGTGTCACAAGAAATATTAATCAGTGTTTATACCCTTTATTCTGATTATTGTTGCTGAAAAGGAAAGCATAACTAGTTTAAGGCGGATATGGGGCTACATGAATATATTTTATTAAACTGATAGATTTGGACTAACAAGTAGGAACTTTAAACTTTTTTTATTATAGCACTGTGATTTACCAAATTGCTCAGAATAAGTCGTTTCAGGCATTAAATGTTCAAACATCAATCCCACCACCAGTGTGATCTTCCTTTCACTAGAGTCCCTGTTTTCCCACCCACATCCTAGCCTGCCTTCTTGCAGGCACGAAGTTATTTTATATTGTTTGTTACATACAACACAAAGGCAAGTGAAATGATCAAAACTTAGATGGACAAGGGCCAATTTAAAATAATTGTTTATATTTCAATGGTGTTATTAAAGTTGGTGTCTAAAGATTTAGACACCGAGTTGTGCTAGCTGAGCCTACTATGTCACTGTTTAGGTTCACTGAGTTTGGTAGATTTATATGGGACGTTCCCATCAGATTTCCTGTGAACCTACTGAGTTGACACTCCTATGAAATTTGAGGTGTCCAGTAGATAGATCTGAAACAAATTTTATGACTTGGCAGTTTGATAAGGTGAAGTGAACCTCGGCCTTTCTGTTGGAAGTTATGGAATGTGTAGGCTGTGTAGAGTGTGGCACTGGGTTGTTGTGGTTTCATGAAGAAAGGGGAATCTACCCCCCCCACCTATTCTGAGAATGCCCCCGAAGTATCAGCATAGACCAGACTATATGGGAAGAATTGGTGACTTTTATTTTTTTTTGTCACAAGTGGAATTTTTGCATGCTATGTCAGCACATCTGAGGGAGGCTGAGTTTCTAAAGGAATAAATAGTTAAACAGTTGTAAAAACATCATTTAAATGCCTTCATTTGGCATTATTGATGCAGAAGAGATTTTCTGAGTCTCTGTTATTCAGAACTGTGTGGTTTTTCATGTCAGTGTATTTCAACCTTCTTATAGCTGTAAAGCAGCACTTAAAAATCACTCATTTATGCTCTATATACTGTTATTATTTTCCCCCAGGTGTTAACAAAAGAATTATATTTATCCAAATAACCCTGTACATAGTCAGATAATCATTACCACATGTTGTAAATTCCCTAAATTCTATTACTGGTTAATGTACTTCTCAGACTGTCATGAAAATAGCAGCATATAAAAATTCTTTAAAATCTTGAGTATACCTATTGCTTGATGATATTTCAATTTAATTTTATAGCAATGTGCTGGATCCCCCTTTGTTCTGGGTATTTATTTCTGTTGGAGTGCAGTTATAATCTAATGAGTACGTAAGCCCATTTTTTGTAATTCTATCAGCATTATTATAAAGACTTCCTGACTATGAAACTATGGATCTTGTTCTGGTCTATGCAACTTAAAGAAATTCTGCTGTAGAGATGGGACACATCATAAAGAATAAGAACAACCAGTGCTGATGTGGATGCAGGGAGAAAGGAGCTCTCATTCACTGCTGCTGGGAATGTATGTACTGGTTCAGCCTTTTTTGGGAAACAAGATGGATATTTCTCAAAAGACTAGAAATTGAGCTTCCATATGATCCAGCAATATCACTCCTTGGGATATGCCCATGGAATTCAAAAACACCATAAAGAAAAGTTCTTTGTATTCCTACATTTGTCACACCAGAGGATCGAACCACGGTCTATCCATGGTCAGCTGCGTCTTACAAGGCAAACTCCCTACCACTGCACCATTGTTCTTTGCCCTTAGAAGAACTTCTTGAAACGGTTATTACTGTCAGGGAGTTCTTCTGCCCTATACTTTCCTCTATTTTCCTGGGAGTAGAATTCCAGGCTTTGCTGCATCCAGGACCCAGCTGGTCACTGCTAAATTTTGGATAGTCCATTATTTGCCACCAATGACACTGTGTACTTCACCCTCAGTTTGGGGGTTAATAACCACAGAAGTTGTATTGTGTCTAGCCTTCTGCCCAAGTTAAAATGCTAGGCTTGCCTAGAGTATGTGCTATTTAGGACTCTGGCTCTTATTGTATTATATAGAATGATTCTGGAGGTTGGAATCCCCATTACCCATCTAACTAGACCTCATTTCCTTGAACCTGTAAACTCTTTCTCCCAAGAATGTCTTTAGCAGAAGACTAATGATATACAGATGGCACAGCCCAAGGTAAAGAGATCAGGACAGGAAGTTTTCTACTCAGTTGTATAGTAAATAGTCTTTGATTTTTGCCCCTGGTCTACAGAGTTAGTATTTGCTTTCTGCCCATTTCCTTTATAGGAAAATAATTAGTCAACCCTTGATATAGATAAGATTTATTAAGATTTATTAAACAGCCCCTCCTTCTGATCTCTTGTTTAAGATAATGTAGTCAAAGTCTTGTCATTTGCAGCTTAACACAATCCAAATATATACTAGTAAGCAAGACTTCAGTAAACATATTTTTTTAGGAAGAGAAAGGTTTTTGACTTGAAGAATTACTTAAGAAAGAATGTATAAATAATTGCATTTTAGTCAGAGTAAGAAAAGCAAGGCCTCTGGTGTGCTTTGAGAACAATTTTAGTCAGGCTAAGTAGTTAGAAGGCTTTTTAATAATTGAATTTCATGACATATTTAGTGGGTTATGAAATCATTTTAATGGGGTGCAACCAGTATTTGTCTAGCTAGGCTTTATTTTCCCATAAATGTTCATAGCAAACAATCCAAAAAACCTTTAACTGTGGAATATTTAGACAAGCAGCTGTCATACATCTTTGTCATAGATTATTATCATAAACAAAAAGGAATGGACAATTGATCCAGGCCACAATTTTAGTGTATCACAGGGGTATTATGCTGAGTGAAAAAAAGACAATTCATCATTTGTGAGTCATAAACTGTCCTGTATCCACCAACTGACAGTTATAACTGAGACTGTAAATCAGTCATTTTAACTCTTCTATACTTATGGACAAGTAGTTAATTAACCCTGCATTCAATATTCCATTTATATAATATTATCAAAGTACAACATTATCGTGATAGAAAAATGACTAGTATTGCCACAAGGAAAAGTAAACCCATGATAGAACTGTTCTGTATCTTGACTGTGATGGTGGTCACATGATCTATACCTGTGCTAAATTATATTGAAGTGCACACACACACATTAACAGTCTCACAAAATTGGTAATTTTGTTCATATCAGCTTCCTGGTTGTAATCTCATACTCTAACGAATAAAATACAATGTTACCATTGGAAGAAACTGTAAAGGTTCTTTCTGCATTAGTTCTTAAAATTGTATGTAAATCTTAAGGTAATGCAAAGTAAAAAAGTTAAGGGAGTAGTGATGTGACAGACACAAGACATGAGACACAAGACGACAAGCTTGATTCCTTGCACTGTCCGACATGCTGAGTGCAATCCCAGTGATACTGCCTTTTGCAACTACTGGGAATACCACAACACATATGCAATTTCCACAGACAGCACAACTAGGATTACACAACTAGTTGTACACAACTAGTGTACAATCCTTGCTCATGGGAACCACAGCAAAAACTGGAAGTGGGAATAGAGAGATAGTCAAGAATAAGGCACTTTCTTGTAAGTAGCTTACCTTGGTTCAATCTCTGACATCATGTATGCCTCACAAATACAGAGACAAAAGTGAGCCCTGAGAATAGGGCTAAACACAGTTCTAAACACAGTGGAGAGTGACCCCAAACAAAAATAAGGCAAACAAAAAATAAAGTGAAAGGGAAGGATAAATATATTAAAAGTTAAAAATATATAAGGACCATAAATATAGTACAGTGGACAGGGCGTGTGCCTTGCACATGGTTGACCTGGATTTTCTGGGGACAACTGTGTATTGTCCCTGAGCACCACCAGGAGTGATCCCTGAACAACACTTGAAAAAATGCCCTAAATATCACTGGTGAGACCAAAACAATACCTCCAAAATTTTATATACATACACATACATATATATTATAAAATATTATATATAAGCTTCAGCTCAATAGGGCCTGGGAAAATGGTAGATGTTAAAGACTGATTGAGGAATATATTTATAACATCATAATAAATATTAGAAAGGTTGATACTATGGATTTGAGCAAGCCAACTCATTTCAATTTATTTTGTATTAACCCAATACAAATTTCCTTTATTTCACATATTTGAGGTCCTATTAAATTTCAGGCAATTTGACAGCACTCTGCTGATTTGCCTTGGATTAAATTCGAAAAATAACTTCTTCCACAAAACTTTAAATCTATTAGTACTCTAATTTATATAAAATACACGATTTAACTTATTTTCTATTTATGGATGGTAATGACAAAATGACTTTCCTAAAAATATTTACTGCAAGTCACTAAATAGTTGACTTTGGGAATGAAAGACAGAAAGGAAACACTTTTACTATCTTGTTTTTCAAAAAGATAAATTATCCTGTTTTTGTCATGTACAAGTTCAAAGCATTGGATCTTACTTGAAAAATCTGAAATCCTGCATTTTTCTTCCTTATTGATCTCTAATGCTGCCTTCATGGGTAAATCTAGTAGTTCTTTAAAGATTATGATATTTCTTACATATGGTTATACTTCCCCATAAACTTCCAGAATTTTCAACTAACCTAGACTATAATTAATTATAAAGTAGTGATTATAGAGGATAGAAATTAGCTCAAAATAGACTATTAGCTCAAATTGTTTCTATTGAGGAAATGGGAAAATGTTTGCATATAGAGACATTTTTTTTTTACCAAGAAATACATAGAATAAAACATTCAATAAGCAGCTTGATATCATCAGCCTGAGATGTTTGTTAGTAAGTTACAGCAAGGCAAGTGCCTTAACCTCTACTATCTGTCTGGTCTGCAAGGTCTGGACATTCTGATCTCTTTTCATCTCTTTTGCAGGGCAGTTGGTGTAGAGAGGAGATATGATTGTCCATTCTCATGATTCCATGGATTGAGTCTTTCAGGTTTTCATATTAATTATTTTTCTTTATATCTGAGATAGTGAAGCTTTATTCTTGGTTGTTTTGTTTGGGGACTGGCACTCCTGGATCAGTAATCAAGACACTTCCAGTTGGGATTCAGAAAATCACAAAGTGCCAACGATAAATTCCTCCCAAATACTATGCATGTGCATCTGCCCATTGTACTACTTTTCTGGCCCCAGTTATTGGAACATTAAAAAATATTTGTTTCAATATTGGAAGCTTCTCAGTTAGGACCAGATTATGGGCTGAAAACTCTGGAGCCTTTGCAGAATGGGTAGGGACAGATTCCCCCTTTTGCCCTGAAAGCACAGCAGTCCACCATCTTATCTTCACTCTCCAATGGAAACAGCCACAACTTAACAAACTGCTAACCCACGGTATTTGTTCTAGATCTATAGATCTGAACTGCACAGCTGCAAGAGGCCACATGATACCTCAAAATTTCATAGTGGAGTCAACACAGTAAGGTCACAGAAAATCTAATGGAAAATTTACATAAAAGATCACCAACTTCAGTGAGCCTAAACAATAATGCAGAAGACTCAACTAGCAACAACCACAGCCTAGAAACACCGTATAGAGATATATGAATTATTTTAAATTGATCCCTATTGAGCTACGTTTTGATTATTCCACTTGCCATTGTGTTGTAGCAAACAATATGAAGTAAATTTGTTTGTGTCTATAAGGGGGCTAGGGTGGTGAATGAGAAACTGAAGATACTGGTGGTGGGATTGGAGTTTGAACATTTAATGCCTGAAATGACTGTATTATGAAGAACTTGTATTCTTGTATTCATAGTATTATAAAATTTAAAAATGATTGTATTACATGTTCATGTTTGTATTAATATAATATACATACATAAAATTATCTCCAGGTAAAGTTGAAGTTAAATTGTAGCTTTTTGTTTAGGTTTTGAACTTTATAGAGTGTTGAGGTCTTTGCTGGAATAATTTTTTATAGGTTTTATAAATCATATGAGCCTAAAATATAAAGTATTTTAATAATTAAATCCTGAAAGTAAAAGGATTCAAGAATGATACACTAACACATAAGTTGTTATTACCAACTGAAAACACTGACTATATTTTTTATTGTTTTGCAACTGTTCTCTGTGTATTTTTTTTTCAAGTTTATCCAATAATTCACTGAGTCTCCGGTTTGGTTCCCCTTGTGTTTATTGCAAATGTTTATTTTTAGGTCTTCCAAACTTGCATTTCATTTCAAATGCATTTCTCCATCAAGACTGGAAACACAACTATGCCACTGGATTCCCTTTTTGGAGAAAGGGTGGCATACCTTATGGTACTAGAGCCACTCATGGATATGTTTGCAGAAATCATTCCCAAGGTGCTCAGGTGCCAGGGATCAAACCTGGAAGGTGCCTTATCCCCTGTACTTTTGGAATTTCCTTAAAAAACTTTTTGGCAGGGTCAGGGATGTGGCTGAAGTGATAGAACACTTACATGTGCAAGACTCTAAGTTCAGTCTCAGGTGCTATATGCCTGGAATCCAAGGAATCCAAGAAAATGCCAGGAGTGGCCTTGTGCTCCAACCATTATTGAGTGTGATTCCATTAAAAATAAAATGTAATTAACTTTTATGAATTAAATAAGATGGGGAGTATATACATGCTCAGGTGAAGTCCTCTCCTGCTCTGGAAACTAAATATAGATGTATATATTGGATAATAATATGAAAACAGCATATATTATATTATGCAATTATATACAATATAATGGTTATGTATTATATATTAATATGCTGTCAATTTTGAATTGTTACTCAATGACATATCTATACATATAAAGCTCTAATAAAATTGTACAAAATAATACTTATCTCTATCAAATGTAATATAGTATGATTTTTCTCTTATAAATGGTATATCAACATAAAACATATATCATTATGTTTTTGTGATTTTTTTTAACATAGGTGATGAGGAGAAAATGTGTTATGGACACATTAAAAGACAAAGTGAAAAGGCAAGTTAAAACTAGATTATAAATCTCAGTCTAAAGAATTCTGATCTAAAAAGCACAAATCTGCTTCATGAGGTACCCTGGGAGGGTTGCTTAGGAGAGAAATGACATAACTAGCTACAAAGGAAAAAAATTGAAAGGCAAGAAGACCAACAGCAAATTAGGCAAGCTTCCTGCAGGTTCTAGAAGGGTATCCAAGAGAGGGTACCTGAGTTGGGATTTTTTTTCAGTGTAGTTACATTTAACTCATTTTTTTTAAATTTTTATTTTGATCATATTGGCTAACATATCTTTCACAGTAGTATTTTAGGTACATATTAACATTGAATCAGGGGAATACCCATCACCAAATTTGTCCTCCCCGCATCCCCGTTCCTTTCCTGCAACCCATATCCTCCACCATCACCCCCCTCCCACCCCCCGCTGCTAGAGTAGGTGGTCCCCTCTTTGTCTAGCTTACTATTAGTGATCATATATCTGTTTGGTCCTAGTACCCTCCTCTTCCTCTTTTTCCTCCTCCTCTTTTCCCACCTACTGTACTTTGATCAGAATTAGAACCTTAATCCCAGCAACAGATTGTAATAAACCCAGAACTGGACACTTGCCCATTCATTTTAATGAACCTTTTACAAGACTTAAATTAGATGACTTTAGACTGTGAGCTCTGGAGCTTTGATTTAAAAGTGTTTTAAACAATGAGAAACATATAAAAGTTTGCTCACCAGAAATTCTGAGGCCAATTTTTAGTTGTTAGTCAGTGAGTTAATGATGACAGGATCCCTGGCAGATTTCTCTGCTATTCTTTTGATTTTCCCTTTAAGAACAAGAAACTGCATCGTTTCCAGTTATCTTCCCACATAACCAAGTCTAGGTTAGGTCAATCTTTTATTTGCATCTAAATTCATGGTAAAGAAAGCATGCAAGGAAATATCCTCTCAAGTTTGATTGGTTAGAATGAAATGCCCATACCCAGCTAGCCATTGTTGAGGCAAATGGGAAAAACACTGGCTTAGATGGGCTATTAATCTACAGTTTTTCTGTTTGAAAGGGTTCCTTTGAAGCATGTCGGTGCCCAGAATATAAGATAAAATTAGTGTTCTGATAGAAAAAAGACATAGGAAATGAAAAACAAGCAATTAAGCCATATAAAGGGAACTATTTGAACACTGATTAGACTTTGATAGCATGAACATTTATGTCAACATAATGATTTAAATTTGGACACATTTTATTTCTTAAATTTTTTTCATTCAGTTTTCCAACACCAACGTCTTATAATGTGGTCATCTCTTCACCTGGATACATTTTTTTCCCCACTATTTCTGTAGTTTGGATACAACATAACTAGGTTGTCTACACTAGGTGTTAGTCTTATGACTAAACTGGGACCAGTATCTGCATCTAAACTCACTCAGAATTAACTTTCATGAGTGTAGGAGTGGGTCTCTGACTCCCTGCTGGTTGTGGTCTGGAGAACACCCTCAACTCCTGGAGGCTTCCCACAGTTCTCTGACATGTACACTTCCCAGATACAGTCATCTGTTTCATCAAATCAGCATGAAAATGGTCTAGAGCAAGTCTTCTAGCAAAATAAATTTGATATAGGAGACTCATGGGACTGATATTTTGTCACATTTACTATATTTCACTGAGTAAAAACTAGGGGCATGTTTTGTGAGACAGTACAGTATGTAATGCTCATGCTGGAGTCAATAGAGGACAACACATATGGTTCTCTGAGCACTGTAGTGTGATCCCTAAGCACAGAGACAGAAGTATGCTCTGATCACTGCTAGGTATACCCCCTAAATACACAAAAATACCCCCACAAAAACCCCATAGGTCCTATGTATAACATTCCATGATAGCGGATCACACAGAGGTATGGACACCAGGATGTGAAAACTGGGAGCATCTCCTTGCCACAATCACCCTGAGGAGCCAGGTCTGTATCATATATCAGCTCAATTACCAGAAAGAGATGAGAAAGATTTCTGGAAAAATGAACTCTATTGTTCTCTCAGTTCACATATAAATGAAAGTGATTCTGAAAAATGAGAATTTCTGAGATTTGGTAACCACTGAATATGGCAAAGGAAATTAAGAGAGGAAGATTATTCAGGGTTTTCGAGACATTGATGGGGAAAGACAATATTACTGAATTTGAGGATGCAGGCAGAAAGAAAATTCTTGTGTAAGGAAGCTGAGTATATGGCACTCAGGCACAGATCTGAGACAGATTTATAGAGTCAACATAGAAGTAGATGATATTTACTTAACTTGTGGGTATGAATGTAACATATGTGAATGGAGCAGTAGGTGACCATGCGTACATTTTCTTCTATTAAACATATTTTTACATTTCTAATCAAACTCAAACTAGCAAGGTCCTTCAGGATTTAGTTTGAGTTTATCTCACTCAATGCTAATTAAAGCTTCATTTTAAGGAATTTGCCTTAAATGTAGCTGAATCAATCACCAGCACCACATATGATCCAACCCCACTAAAGTGACCTCTGAGAACATAGCCAGAAGTTTCCCCTGATTACTTCTGAGTATGACCCAAAATATTGCCAAAAAGCAAACAAAAGATAAAGAACACATGAGACTCCTTATAGGTCTTCAAATTATCCATATTCTCTACTTTTTGTATGTTATTATTATTGTTTTCTCACTGCACAAAGCACTCTTTATCCCTCCTTCCATCATTGCCTGGCATAGACTCCTTTGTGTCTCCATGTAGATTATACCCCTGAGAAACTTCCATGGTTTCCTGAGACTCATGTGTCTCTTGTGTATTTCCAGAATGTGCTGTATAATCCACTTCTATATTCTAATGTCTTCTTATTGTCAAGGCCTATTTATTTATCTCTAACTAGCCTACACATTTCTTAAAGGCAGGGGTATGCTCAAGCCCCAATGTATCTCCAGTTCCTAGAAGAGTCCTGGTACATGGAAAACATGTAATAAGCACTTGCTGATTGAGTGAGATGTGAATGTTAACATATTTCTCTCTCAGTAAAAGTAATTTGCTGATATATCTCTAAAAAGTCAACTTGGAAGCTGGAGAAAAGACATAGGAATTAAGAAATGTATTGAGATGCACATCTTGCTTGCTTTTGGCTGATCCAAGTTTGAACCGTTCATGGTTTGGTTCCCTGAACATCACAAGATACATCCCAATAAATCCCTAAGTACTACCAGAATAACTGAGTAATTCTTGGCATTATAGGGTCTGAGTGGCACCACATCTTTGCATTAAACTACAGACCCAGATTTACAAAGAATCAGCATGAGGGCCTCCTGAGCACATTTTAGGAGTGTGTCCCACCCCAAAGAAATATATTCAAAAGGAAATTAATGCCTAGAATGTGGTTCAATAGTTGAGGCCATGGATTTTTACCCCAGGAGCAAATACATAGAAGTAAGATGGCAATGGGGTTCTTAATGCTTAGGCATAAAAGAGAACTTACTGGTTCACGTCAGCACAGATCTAGGAGTTCTGTGATATTCAGGTATGATTTGATAACAGAGGTCCAAGGAATGTCACTAGGACACAGGTTTTTGTCAGTTCTTTGTCTTTGCTTTCTCTGGTTTAGATCCATTCAGAAATTGGGTCTCTCTCAGAGTAGCAAGATGGGACTATTTGCATCTAAGGTCAGATCACCACATGTTCAAATTCAGCAGAAGAGAAGCCTCAGCAGATATCTATTGAGTCTTGGTAGTTGTGAAAGAAGTCTCTTGTACTTGTCTAAATCAATGACACATTATCCAGGTAGTCATGATAGATAGGCTGAAATCATGTGCCAGGTCCAGATATGATCCTCTAGAAACATCAAACCACAAGAGTGGAGAATAAAACTTGAAGGAGGGACACTTCAGAGAGAAATTTATCTTTTTGCTAAAATATTAGTGGTGTAACCTCAAAAAATAAATTTCATTGAGCTATGTCTGCAATTTAGAAGGGAAAAGGAAATCAAGATCCAGTGGGGAAATTTTATATAAGAGATAGATTAAGATCTAAGATTATTATTTAGTATTATCAAAGGAAAATGATATTTGTTTCACATCTTCTATCTGAGAGAAGCTTGCATATTTTATTTTATTTCATTCTACAGAGAACACATAAAACTAGCATATGATATAGCTGAAACAAGAGGACATAGCATTCAGATAATCCAGTTGTGAAGACCAAGAAGATATCAAATTTAGTAAGAGGTCTAGGGCTAATGAACTTTAATATGAGCACTAGGCATTTGGAAATAGGAATAATTTTCATATATATTTTAAAAAATCTTTGAGGACAACTGGGATTGAGTAACAAATAGTTACTCTTCTGGGAGGTTCCATTGAGAAGAAGGTAATGTTAATTTAAATTAGCTTATATGTGTTTTCCTAACTACTTGTTTAATTAATAAGGAAGCAATTAATTACTTGAATGGAGGAAACCAGTATCTCAAGAAAAAAGAAAGACTGAGAAAAATATATAAACTAAATTGGAACTGTTTATAGGTTAAGTCCAAAAGTTGACAGACTAAAGGTTTATGGGTATATTCAAGTCCCATGTGAGGGTGAAATCCTATGAAAAAAGACTGGAGCAATAATACAGTAGGTAGGGCATTTACTTTGAATGCTGCTCACCCAGCTTCAGTCCTTAGCATCATATGGTCTCCTGAGTCTGTCAAAAATTATTTCAGAGTGCAGAGTACCACCAGGTGTAGCCCCAAAACAAAACAAAATTTCCATGAAGAAATAAGCTTTAAATAAGGAGTTAGTTTTTTATTCAAAGAGAGATGAAAGAATCTTTATAAAGACTATGATGGTGGAGAAGAAAATTAAATTCACTTTTGGTCTTAAATTGTAAAAAAATGGGGCCGGAGAGATAACATGGAGGTAAGGCATTTGTCTCTATAGATATAGGTATAGACATATAGTAAGCCCTGGGCTATACCAAATTGTCTTAGGGCTTACTCTAGGTTCTGTGCTCAGTGAACACTTTTGTTGGTGCTGGGGAAATCATATGTGCCAGGGACTGAACTTTGGTTAGTTACTTTAAGGTAAGTGCCTTAACTACCCTCTACTATTCCTGGACCTGCAATCCCCAATATTTTACTTAATGACTCCTCCACAGGCTAAGGCATAAACTAGATGCTAAAATAAAAGTATAAACTCAGATTTTTGAATAAACTTTAATAATCTTTCATAAGAATCTGAGTAGGAAGGGCGACCATCATATAGTCTTAATTGGATGGCTTGGAGGAACTTTGAGGTGTGGTTGTGTGTACATGTTATCTGTCTTAGAGAATGTCGTTGCTAAGCAAATAGCTCCTTACTGGTTTTCTTTTAAAATACAAACACGCACACCTACGGACTTCAGGGTACCTAAGCGTGGGCAGTGATTATTAGATTGAGTCTTCATAATAATTTATTTACATTAGCAAGTGGCAAAATGTGTGGTCTCAGAGGTGAGTAATCAGAAGGAATTTCCTAAATCTCCCCTGGGCTAGTATAAGAGGCCTTCCTCTCAGCAGATTGATTACGCCAGTGCTGACACATATTCAGTAGGTGACTGAAAGGGTCTACTGCCTCTACCAACATGCCACTCTGCCAACCCAAATCACCAATGATGCCCAACAACAGTATAGTGAGTAAAGCAGAAGGCAGCTGACCTGTCCTTGATCTCTAACTCAGTCTTAGGTAGCAGGAAAGATGAATGATTGTTGATTAGAATCACAGTGAAATGGAACAATAAAGTAATCCACAGTGAAAAACCCAATCCTGACTGTGTAGACTTGGGGTTGGATGGAGTAGAATTAGAGGCATCAACAGATCTTCATTAGCTATCAAGAGGTGACTTTATGAATGTGTTGATGTAAAAAACAAGGGAAGGGGGTTGAAGAAAATGTATTGAATCTCACTTCTTTTTGGGACTCAAGAGCCAAAACAAGGCTGGATTAAGTGGGATGGCAGAAGAAACCCACTTGCCGACTTCTGGGACTTCTGGGCTTCTCTTTTGCCAGGGCCAATAGGTGTTTTTTTCCCATACAACTTATTTGGGAATCTTCGTCTGCACAGAGTTGCCATGTGCTTTTAGTAAAAGTCCACCAAGAAGCAAGAAAAGGAGGTAAGTTTGGCATTAAAACCAGCTGGCTTCAAGTTCTTGCTCCCACAATCTTTTAATTTACACAGTTAATTAATGTGTTTGCTCTTTATTTTTATCTTTCCTACTCCTCAGCTCGAACAGGCTTAGAGTTTTCCATCTTTACAGACAGTTTCATTAATTATCTGTCCCCTGTATGGTGGAGTTTATTAATGCTACAAAAGCTAGATCTGGGAAAATTGTCAACTCCTGAAATTAATTTTTTGCTCTTTTCCTGCTCGGTCCACCCACGCCTAGATAATAATCTACTTGTCAAAGAACTTGATCAATCCCTGGTTTAAAGATAGACTGTTTCCTTTATAACCATGACCTTATATTTTCTTTACTGTATGTGCTTTCATATGGTCAGTAATCCTGTGAAGAAGGCAGTCATTATTGTTACTAAGATTCTTGTTTTTTTTTGGTTGTTGTAGTTGTTGTTGTTGTTGTTGTTTGTCACACCTGGCAATGCCCAGAATTTACTTCTGGCTCTGCACTCAAGGATCACAGCTGCTGAAGTTCAGGACACCATATGCAGTGTCTGGGATAGAATTCAGGCCGGACTCATGTAAGGCAAGAGCTTTATCTGATATATTATATCTCTAGCCCCTATGATATATTTTACTACTTCTAAAATGAACTATCACTTACAGACTACTTTGTACTTTTCAGTTCCTATGCCAAATGTCTTATATTCCTCAAAATTAATCATCATAATCACCTTCAGTCACAAATGACATTATACTTATTTTACAAAGCAGATAGGGATGCATAAATTGTTTGCTAAAAGTTATACGATGGCAAAACCAGGAGGAAGGCCTATGCCTGGGTCTGGCCAAATCCAAATCCTAAACATATTATCCCTTAGGCTATTTTGTCTGTGTGGAAATTTATATTATTAAGTCTATTTTCTAAAAGGCTCTAAAAATAAAAGTTATGACAAAGAGTATTATAAGGATAAAGTGTATTATTTGCAATGTGGCCAACCACAATTTGATTCTCAATACCAAATATGGTAGCCTGAACACAGCTAGAAGTGACCCCTGACACCACTGGTTATGGCCCAACCCCTTTCCCAACTCAAATAAAATTTACAAGAGTAATTTTATAAAACTGATTAGTTTTACAGAATTAATTCTATATAATTGTTTACAGAACTAGAACTAGGATCTTCTTGAATACTAATACAAAAACTATAATGGATTTTCAGGAAGAGTAATAATCAATCTTCCTCACTCCTTTTAGACTTGGGTTTAAAATCTACTTACAGTACTTCACTTTTACATCATAAATTGAGTCCAAATAGACTTTAGAGATCTTCTCAATCTTCTTCAATCTGGCTTCTTATCTCAATGTTTTAGTGAAATTGCTACTGTGAAGATCACCTATGGTATCCCCATTGGATTATTTAACTTTTACATTGCGGCTGCTTTAACCTGCCTCTCTGCAGCATTTAATTATCGATCGCTTTTTGAAAGTTCCTCCTCTTCTTGGACTTTGGGATGGCAATTTTTTTTACTGTTATTAGTGCTATTTATTTATTTATTTATTTTTGGGGGGTTTTGGGCCACACCCAGCGGTGCTCAGGGGTTACTCTTGGCTGTCTGCTCAGAAATAGCTCCTGGCAGGCACGGAGGACCATATGGGACACCAGGATTTGAACCAATCACCTTAGGCCCTGGATCAGTTGCTTGCAAGGCAAACACCGCTGTGCTATCTCTCCAATGCTCTTTATTTTTTATTTATTGAAGAAAATGTATCACATAGTTGACATAACTGATCATAATACATTTGATTCAGGAAGACCAAAAACAAAATGATTTAAAAAAAAAAAAAAGAAAATTGAAAGGAAAACTAAAGAGATAGAAGATAAAGGAAAGAAAATGTTCAGTGGCAAGTATATTTTTTGAAAATTATTAAATCACCAATTAACTCATTAAAGCACAGTAGAAAGTTTAGTAAGCTCTCTCTCTCTCTTTTTTAAAGGATGAAAGTTAAAAAATACAGTAAAAACGGTGTGGGGGGCAATTGTTTGCATATGAGGGAAATGGAAGGGAAAAGCCTTGGCCTAAATACAAGGAGACCTTACCCCTAAAATTTTCTGGCATAAGACTGACTCTGAGCTCTAGGCATACTAGATTGTCTAACCCCTGAGTTATTCTCTGTGGTTCTGGTAAAATATTTTGCAGATTCGCTGTTGTTGGTGTCAGGTTTCTGTAGTTAATGATTCTGGTTTCTGTGCTTCTTCTTCATAGAAGTCAGGACGATGTTGAGTGTCCTCTAGTTTCACCTCACCATTAGCAGGCAATGCAGATAGCCGTGCCCAGCAAGTAGGTTGTTGCTGTTGCTAAGTCATCTGGTTGTTAAAAGAACCCTCTTTGGAGTAAGTCGATGTCACGGTGATGGTAGAGTCTTCCCATGTAGAGGTTTGCTTCTTGGTGATGTTATAGACAATTGTGCTTGTTACTGTAGATGGTATCCATTGTTCAGAGGTGTATGGGCAATGCCCATTCTTATGAGGCCTGAGCCAAGTCATTATGACCATGTTCAGGGTGTAAGGCCCCACTGCATTACAAAATTTGTGTTCCTATCTCTATTAGATAATAACTTGTTTGCATATGTAATGTTTTCTCATTTTAATGTGCCTATGCAAAAGGGGACAATGCCACAAGGTATTTATTATTGGTGCATCTGGGGGCTGAGGGAACAAGTCTAACAATCCCAGTAACTTGGCTCTAACATGAAAATATTAGTGCACTTTATATGGCTTATAATCAATCTTTGTCAAAGGCTCAGCTACTCTAACTTGGTCATAGGATTTATGCAAAGGACGGAATGCATGCTAGTTAGTTCAGGTAGAAAGGAATACTTACAAGGCTTACAGAAAGAATGGGCAGGAGCTGGAATTCAATGTACTGAGTACATACTTTGCATGCAGGAGTCCAGGTTTCAACCCTGGCACTGAATGGTCCTTTTTGTACCACTGGAAACTACTCCCAGCACAGAGATGGAAATTATCCATAACACTTGGGCCTGCCTTAAAAATAAATAGAAGCGGGGCCGGCGAGGTGGCGCTAGAGGTAAGGTGTCTGCCTTGCAAGCGCTAGCCAAGGATCAGGACCTCGGTTCGATCCCCCGGCGTCCCATATGGTTCCCCCAAGCCAGGGGCAATTTCTGAGCATATAGCCAGGAGTAACCTCTGAGCATCAAACGGGTGTGGCCCGTAAAACCAAAAAAAAAAAAATAAATAAATAGAAGCAATGGATCTTTGAAAAAAATATGACCCTGGGCTCAATTATAAAGAGCAAAGCCACATTTGGGACTGAGATGCATAGGGTTTTTGCCACCAGAAGTTCTCCCTGAATCAAAAAAACTCAGACTCAGCTACCAGCCTGATGGCCTCTACAACTATCCTGCACAAGGCCAAAGAGATGCTTTCTGCCCACTTGGCTCTTTCTAAAACTCTGAAACTGGAGTCTAATGGGGAATATGTCTAATTGATAGAAGCTCAGTAACATGCTTGGAAACCTCAGCTTCACAGAGAAATGTTCTTTCTAGCTTTATGACTCTACAGTACAGGAAGGCATGCTAACTGGTGATGGAAACAGGATTCCTCAAATTTTGGTTTTCTTGTCAGTTATGTTCTAGGTTCTTTTCTGGTGCTAAGATGATCTCTGAATAACTCATGACTTCAACCATTAAGTGGGTTATTTCTTACCTTGAGTTCTAGATGTGAATGTTGGGCTCTAATTTAATTTTAATAGAAGTCAACAACTATGAATAGTGAATGCAGTTACCAATCTATCCATGTATTCAATCCAGAAATTGGGAACATGGCTTTGCTTTTCATTTGGACGATTACTGAGATGGGCCATTGATTTATATTTTTCAGGCTTTCTATAACTTTGGGTGTGTGATATGACTTCATCTATCCCAAAGTAATCTGAACAGAGGTAATAGGAACCAGTTCATGTGACTCCCATTGAAATCTTTCATATATTAGATGCATTTTCTTTCCTCACTTACCAACAGAATGAAGAGAACTTAAAGAATCAAGGAAGGATAGAAACAAGAAGCTGGGACCCTAAATGACTCAGTGTAGTGCTGCTGTAATTCTCAGAACTAGTCTGCATTTTGCAATGATGTGAGAATGAATGTGTAAAATGAGGAGAGTGTGCTGCTCAACTCCAGCTGGGCAGGGGTGAGACAAGATTTCCTCTAATCCCAGCTGCTGTTCCACTCAATCTATTATGATATTTGATGTTAAACTTTCCAATGTTTAGCTGATTCCATATTCCAAAGGCCGGCTCCTTTCTGTGAATGATCTTGAAGAGGATTTATGGATTCTTCACAGGTCTGGCTTCATCTTTCCTGGAACTTTATTAAAGTCCTGATTCTTTCTGTCCTGATCTTTTTCTTGCCCTTCTAAGTGTCAGCACTATTTTGAGGTCTGAATGCTCTCATTTCTTTTTTCTTTCTTTCTTTCTTCTTTCTTTCTTTCTTTCTTTCTTTCTTTCTTTCTTTCTTTCTTTCTTTCTTTCTTTCTTTCTTTCTTTCTTTCTTTCTTTCTTTCTTTCTTTGTTTCTTCTTTCTTTCTTTCTTTCTTTCTTTCTTTCTTTCTTTCTTTCCTTCTTTCCTTCTTTCCTTCTTTCCTTCTTTCCTTCTTTCCTTCTTTCTTTCTTTCTTTCTCTTTCTTCTCTTTCTTTCTTTCTTTCTTTCTTTCTTTCTTTCTTTCTTTCTTTCTTTCTTTCTTTCTTTCTTTCTTTCTTTCTTTCTTTCTTTCTTTTATAATTTCTTTATTTAAACACCGCGATTACAAACATAATTGTAGTTGGGTTTCAGTCTTAACAAGAAAACCTCCCTTTTCTTAACCTTTCTCTATCTCTTGTTCAAAAGTGTTCCCCTCAATTAGTCTTTGCATGTTTAATCTCTTTCCAATCTCTGCCTCTCAAAAGACATGAGCTAACAATTTATTGTGAATTAACATGTAGCAATTTGGGGATTGTTTTATAACAGAATTTTGTGTGATACATAAGGGTTAAATTGCAGATTTTACTCCGCTCTTCATATCATCATTGAATTAAAGAATAATTATCTTGGTGTATTATTTTAGTAATAAAAAACATGAGTAAGAGCATAAATAAGTTGTTTAGCAGGTAACTAGGAGGCAGGACCATTATGGGAACTAGGTAAAGATGAATGGACCATAAATCTTAAGTTATGATTCAGAATAGAAGAGAAGGTCCCAGGTTAAATATTACCTGGGTTGAAAGGGAGATAAAGCAACTAAAAATGACTAAATTAACAAATGTTTCTATGGAACCTGAAACAGACTGTACTAAACATAAAGATTCCTAGCATCTGGGTTTTATTGCCATTTTGCCTCTATGTATCCCTCCCATAGGATGAATTGTAATAAAGTAACCAATAAAAACACTCCTCTATTTGCTTTCTCTTTGTCTCACAAGTGAAATGTGCTGCCAAGAATTTTTCTATATAAAGTTCTCTTTATACCTGCCCTGTGCCACAATTTCAAGGGATTGCCCAGTTGCAGTCCACTTATACGTTGATAATAAAATCTTGTGTTTTCACTTAAAATAATTTCAGTGTGATTGACTAAGCAAATTTTGTTACAATAGTCTAATAGCCAACTTAATACATCATAAAGCTTTAAGTCTCTACAGCCTTAGTTGAGGGCTGTTGAGTGACTTGCCTGCCTTGCCAAGAATATATCAACCAGCCAGACTTACATTCAGGCTTGGAGAAAAGATACACAGCTTCACAGAAAGACAACAGCTGAGGAAATTTACAGACTCAAACCAACCTTAATAGAACTAAAGATCTACTTAAGGCATAGCAGACTCAACAAACACAACAAACTCTTACAAAAAGATGACACTAAATACCATGACAATCATCTCTCTCAATTACAATGGACTAAATGCACCAGTTAAGAGACACAAAGTGACAAAAGAGATCAAAATGCTGAATCCAACATTGTTCTGCCTCCAAGAAACACATTTGAATACTCAAAGCAAAAATAGACTCAAAGTTAAAGGTTGGAGAAAATCATTCAAGCAAAAACTCCCTTAAAAGGCAGGAGTGATCATACTTATATTAGATGACAGAGACTTTAGAGTTAAAAAGGTAATAAAGGACAGAGATAGACACTTCCTGAAAATTAAGGTATATGTGCACTAGTAAGAAATCACATTCATAAACATATATGCACCCAAGGAAGGAGTAGAAAAGATATTTAAAACAATTGCTGACAGATATGAAGAAAGACATCAGTAGTAACACAATAATAGTAGAAGACTTCAACACTCCCAAGTCATGCCTTTTTAGGTCAACCAGGCTAAAACCCAGTAAGACTATACTAGCTCAAAAGAAGAGGTGGAAGAGAATGGCTTAGTAGATATATCTATATTTACCTATATCTATATATATATAGATATATCTACTAAGACATATATGTGTGTATATACGTGGATATATATACATATATATATATCTTCATTCCCAGAAAACAGCATACACATCCTTCTCCAATGTACATGAATCATTCTCCAAGACAGACTACATGATGGGCCATAAAATATACCAACAATAGAAATTCTGAGAAGTCAGAGGGAGAGCGAGATACAGAATAGTCTCACTTATCTATGGGCTTTAAGAAAAATAAAAGACATTGTTGTAATAATGCCCAGAGATGAGGACTGGAAGTACTGGCTCATGCATGCACTAACCTAGGATGGACCTCGATTCAATACCCTAGTGTCCCATATGGTCCTTCAAGCAAGGACTGATTTCTGAGTGCATAGCCAGGAGTAACCCCTGAATGTCACCAAGTGTGGCCCAGAAAGCAAAAATAAATAAATAAAAAAAAGAAAAAATAAAGAAAATGAATTGGGAGGATCAACATTATTAAACATAATTAAAATGGGAATATTCCCTAAAACATTATATAGGTTTAATGCAACCCCTCTAAAGATATCCATGATATTCTACAAAGAGGGGGAGAAGGGGATTAAACACTCCTGAGATTATTATAGAAAAACAAATGTCTACACATTGATGAAAACCCTTAGGAAAAATAAAGATGGGAGGCATCACTTTCCCCAACTTTAAGTTGTATTACAAAGAAATAGTCATCAAAACAACATGATATTGGAACAAAGATAGATGCTCAGATCAATGGAATAAATTTGAGTATTCAGAATAATCAATTAATCTTTGATAGAGGCAAAAAATGCAAAATGGAGCAAGGAAAGCCTCTTGAATAAATGGTGTTGAGACAACTGGTCAACTACATGTAAAGAAGTGAACTCAGACTGCTATCAAACACCATGCACAAAGGTCAAATCAAAATGGATTAAAGACCCAATATACAATAATGTATATAGAAGAAAACATAAGCAAAATACTCCATGATATTGAAATTGAAGGCATTTTCAAGGAGGAAACACCACTGTCCAAATAAGTGGAATCAGAGATAAACCAATGGGACTACATTAAACTGGATTTATGCAGACCCCCACATCTCCTGTGCGATTCACAATCTGATCATGTTGTACACAGTTAAATGTCTTTCCCAGATTCTACTTCCCAGAGAGTGTGAAGGGCAAATGCTTCATCCACTGCCCTGCTCTCTATGAACCAGACTTATCTGACCTTTAGTAACAGTCTCTATCCATCTCCACTCTAGCTGTAGCAAACTGGCAGGTTACTCAATGGTGCTTCCTCTTGCTTCGGAGTCTTGACAAATGCTTCCCTTCTAAGTGTGAGACCCTGAGATTTCTGATTTCCCCATGAAAGTTTCTGCTTTTGCTAAAACTGCTTACACTGATTTTCAGCTTCTGTATACTTCCTTCGTTAGCTTGTTTGCTTGTGGGAATGTGGCCTTCAAATAAGAGTTGGAGACAAAGGGAGACACATCAGTTGGGACCATTTGGCCTGGATGTTCCGTGTGGGTGTAAGAATGAAAAATAGGTAAAAGAGAACACATAAATCAATGTCTGTCACCATGGAATCAGGCTGTCTAAATTTTGACATTAAGTGGGACTTAATGGAATAGAAGATGTATTCTTTGAAATGTGGTAGGAAAATAACTGGGTGGATTTAGATTGATGCTGTACATTTGTATAACCTAAGTGGAATAGTGACTCAGGGTCCTTGACTGGAAGCCTGCTCTCAGGTGAAAGTATTAGATCCTTAGCTAGCTAAACAAACTGCCTCTGTGTTTTTCATTCTTATGTCTTTGTCTGAGCTTACCAATCCACCCTCTCTCTATCTCAAACCCATTCCCAACAGAAAGAGCATTTTTTTTTTTTTTTTTGGTTTTTGTGTCACACCGGACAGCACTCAGGGGTTACTCCTGGCTCAATGCTCAGAAATATCTCCTGGCAGGCTCAGGAGACCATATGGGATGCCGGAATTCAAACTACCATTCTTCTGAATGCAAGGCAAACACCCTACCTCCATGTTATCTCTCCGGCCTTTAAAAGGAACATTTTTATCTTATTCTTGTCTTTTGAAAACATAAAGAATTTCCCCCCAAGTGCAGTTTATAATCCACCTTCTGAGGAGGCTGTCTTGAATATAGGCAGGAGTGGGGGAGGAGGGAGGACATTGGTGGTGGGAATGTTGCACTGTTGAAGGAGGGTATTTTGTTTATGACTAAAACCCAACTACAATCATGCTTGTAGTTATGGTGTTTAAATAAAGATTTTATAAAAGAAAAAAAGTGTTTGAAATCCCTTTTAGGCACACCCATCTTCCAGGCTGAATTAGGCGACACCTCACTTTTCCTTTCCTGGCCTGCTGTGGCTCCTACTGTGTCCTCTGTCTCAGTATACTATTGCAACTGCCTAATTAGGTATCACTTCTCTCCACTAATTGATTTGATTCTCAAACTTGGAGATTGATTTTTAGACAGATGAATGACTCCAAGATAGCTTAGCAAACAAATGTTGTTTAAATCAATGAGTGACACTGAAAGGAATGAATGAATAAAACATTCTTTCTCTAGTACACAATTTATCTACGCTTTAGATGTGAAGTGAGGAATGTTAGGAAAGGAAACTAATTAAACAGTGATTAACTGGAACTTATTCAGAGGCAATGAACTCACAAATTTGAACACAATCAAAAATTGAACACAGACCTCACACAATTTCTTATAAAATAAGAAATTGTATTAGAGTGTCTGCACAAATTTGCATCTCACATTTATGCATTCTTTTCTCTTAGGCAAATCCATGAGAGTTCTTTTTTGTTCTTGAGTCGCACCTGACAGTGTTCAGGGCTTACTCATTGCTCTGTGCTCAGGGATCACTTCTTCCTGGCTCAGGTTATTGAACCCAGGTCTACCACATGCAAGGCAAACACCGTACCCACTCTACTATCTCTGATCCCACAAGAGTTCTTTGAAAGAACAAAGGAAGGGAAAGCAACCAATCTGTTCCAGACAATGCACAATGTCAACCCTTTTATGGACTAAAATGGGAAGAAGGAGAGAAAAGGCAAAGGTGGTCAGTCAGAAAAATGATGAGAAGTCAGTTTCAAGCAGGGGTGGGTGACTCATGCACTTTATTTATTATTGACATCTTCCCATTTGGAAATGCTTCACCACTAACTACACTAAAAAATAGAATTTATTGGGGCCGGAGAGATAGCATGGAGATAGGGTGTTTGCCTTGCATGCAGAAGGACTGTGGTTCGAATCCCAGCATCCCATATGACCCCCAAGCCTGCCAGGAGCGATTTCTGAGCGTAGAGCCAGAAAGCGTAGAGCACTGCTGGGTGTGACCCAAAAACTGAAACAAAATAAAAAAAATTAAAATCCCCTTCCTTTCTCACAGAATGAACATTAAAAATGAATAGATAACTTAAATCAATCAGATCCATGTTTTTCTTTTCTCACAAAAATTTGACAAAATGGTTTCACACAATGAATCTATTTTCTCTCTTTGTATGCTGTTGAAGTACATACAAATCGGGAGGCCAAAGAACGCTGAGAAAGGTTAACTAAACTTACAGAAAATGGATTTGCATGTGTAGTTGTAAAAAATAAAAGAAACTAAATCCAGAAGTGGTAGAAAGGGTCTTTTGGTATTCTTGTAATAGTAGAAAAGAAATGAGAAAGCAAAAACTTGGAAGAATAAAATGTAAGAATGAACTGGCCCAGTAGGATTTTCAGGATATGACTTTTTTTTTTTCCTTTTTTTTTTTAGAAGTGTGATGAAATGACCTTATGTTTTCACCAGACTCCAGCAAAGATACATGGTTTCAAGACTATGGCCTCAGAGTTGTGTTTGTTTTCACTACGGGTGTCATGTGGCCACAGACCTCTGTGCAGAAAGATGTGGGGCCCAGATTTGCTGGTTCAGGTTACACAGGCTTGCCAGCTCATTGGCTTAAGGAACTGCCTGAGTCTCACCCAACATGCTTGGTTTGGGCTCTGGATTGTGTTGCTTGGGGGTAGGTGAGTCAGAAGCAAACTGAACACTCTTCCAGCAGTTTCACTGACCAAGCCACTCCTCAGTTTCTATTTGTTTTGTGGGCAGTCTGGTCAATTTTGAGGTCTGGAAACTTCCGTGGAACAAACCACTGAATCTTCGGAAAGAGAAACACACGGATTCCCACACTTTTCTTCTGACCATTACAAAAAAAGTAGGGGCCAAAAGATAGCAGAGCAGGTAGGGGTTTGCCTTGCAAATGGATCTGAGTTCAATCACCTGCATCCCATGTGGTTCCCCGAGCCTGCTAGAAGTAATTCCTGAGCACAGAGCCAGGAGTCATCCTTCAGGACAGCAGGGTGTGGCCCAGAAAACAAACAAAATCTAATTTGTTTATCTATTGTAAAGCACAGCTATACCATTTAAACTTATTCGGGGGGTAATCAGTGTTCACATCTACTGGAACTCATGGCTTATTACTGGCTCTGCATTCAAGGATCACTCCTGGTGAGTTCTGGTCACCATATGCAGTGTCAGGGGTCAAATTTGAATCTGCTGCATAGAAGGCAAACTCCTATTAGCTATACTTTCTGGTCAAACAACTTCAACTTTTAACAAGGGTGTGTCAGTGCACACATCAGGATACTTGTCCAGATCATGCTCCTATAAGATCTGAATTTCTTTAGCTGCCTGCAGGGTGAGGACTTGTTAAAGTTTCAGGGGTCTCAAACTCGCGGCCCATGGGCCATTTTCAGCCCTCCGTACAACATTTTGTGGCCCTGCCCTAGAGGAATCTTTTTTTGTTTTGTTTTGTTTTAGTTGTTTGGGTCACACCCCCCAATGTTCAAGGCTTACTACTGACTTTGCGCTCAAGGATCACCCAGACTTTGCCTCCCGTGGCCCCCAGGTAAATTGAGTTTGACCCCACTAAGCCCTACTCTCTGCACTGCTCCTATGCCAAAATAAGTAGTTCACTCACAGTTAATCTACTTCCTACTAGTGGTAGCACATATTCAAAACTTGATCAGTGTGCCTCCCCTCCATCCCCATTAGAAGACAATTTGTCACAGAAATTCAAGTTGCAGGGGCTGGTGAGATAGTACAGTAGGTAGGGCAATTGCCTTGCACGGAGCTAATCTTGGCTTGATTACCAGCACCTGATATGGTTCGCTGTTCACTACCAGAAATAATTCCTGAGTGCAGAGCCAGAAGTAACCCCTGAGTATTGCTGGGTGAACCAACCCAAAATCAAACAAACAAACAAACAAAAAATTCAATTTCAGTACAGAGACCTTCACACAATATACCGAGGGCACTGTTGTAACACCCCACCTGGAAAACTTCTTTTCCAATCCCGCTCCCTCCTGTCCCTACAAAATCTTGATCTGAGTGCACCCTCCAGTAGTAGGTCTGCATTTCAATTTCCACTGCAGAGTTGGCCTCTTGGGAACCTCAATTGTGAGAGTGATGGCCAAAGAGGTCAAGTTGATCAAGCTGATCCCTCCACCTGTTGGCTGAAACTAATGACTCCCATCACTGATGGGACATTCCACTGAAGGTGGAACATTGATAAAACTGCACAAAGTAACTGTGAGAAGAGTTGGAAGGGAATCGCAATGCCCAAGGAAGCAGTAATTGAGAAGCGAAAGGGGACCTCAACCATGAGACCATTGCTATCAATTGCCATTGCTGAGGGCAAAAGATTTGGAAGACTAGGAATGTCTGGGGGTGATTTTTCAGCAAGTAAATGCTTAATATACAAACCTTATACAATTATACAAAGGAGGGCTTTCTTGGTGTTAGACTTTTCATTTCCTACCGTTGAGGACAGATGTTTGCTTCAAACAGGCTGACCCAGGACTGACCTGGGTTCAATCCCAGGCATCCCAAATGGTCTCCCTGAGCTATTTCTAAGAGCAGAGACAGGAGTAATCCCTGCACACCACTGGGTGTGACAGAAAAATCAAATAAATAAATATATAAAATAAAATAAAACTAACTCTTTATGGACAATAGCAGAATGTAAGAAGTCACAATGTCACATCAAATCCTATTGGGGTATCACAGTGTCTGCTAAAGGAAGAACATGTTTTTTAAAGATAAAAGATCTGCAGGACCAGCAGAAATAAAAATATGAGAGCATGTATGTGATTGGACTGTGAGCATCAAGAGGAAAAGGAATATAAAGTGAACTAAAGGAGTGATTTGACATGAGCATAAACTAAGGAAGTGTGACTTGGTATGGGACTTAGACTCTGGTAACGACCCCAGCACATCCCCTAAGGATGGATTTTAGGTACTTGGGCAAAGGAATACCAACACTCACTGAGTACAGAGTAAATACCAGGGCTTGCCCACAATTGCAGAGATTCATTGGGAGAATTTCTGTTCCTTTCTTTAGCACTTGAGGTTTCTGCAATTTATAGCTCTTGGCTCCCAAGAAGAGGAAGTTCCTCCTGTTAAACAGCAAGAACACTATTCAGATGCAAGTTGTGTCTGCTGCCTCATCACTTCCAGGTCTCTCTTGCCAAAAAATAAGCAGGCTGAGAAGTAAATCCTTTGCCTGAAGAATAATTCACGGAATCAAGTGGAGGATGTAAACTTGTTATATCGTGACAGCAGAGAGGAATATATTTGATCCCAGGCCATCTTTCCACTAACAGCACCCTTTGCCTGAGAAAGGAAAGGTGGTTTACAGGTGAATTTTCTACTTGCAAAAGTGTCTGCTGGGAGCAAGAGGCCCATATCATAGACTAAAGAAGATGAATGGAGAATCAATGGAGAATGAAACAGAGCCTTTGGATTAGTTGTTTGTGGTGGGGACTTTTGTCTTTTGCATAAACCAGCTTCTTATAGGGTAAGATATCCACCAAGCTGGAGTCAACTGCTTCTTTCAAAGTCAACCCCACTTCTTAGGCTGAGTTCCCCCCTTCAGAGCTCCTCCTGATATTGCATAGCAGTCCACCTTTCCATTCAATGCCCACCATTCATTCCTGCTGCCATTAATCACCCAGGGATGATGATCCTGAGAGTGCCTCATATATATCTATTTAGGTCACATTAGGAAGTGCTCGAAACATAATGAATTCTATGAGCTCAATGCTCAAGGATCACTCCTGGCAGTTCTCAGGAACCATATACCATACTGGAGATTGAACAAATGGTACTACAAGAGCCTTAACCTCTGTACTGTCTCTCCACTCCCTTGACACATATTTTTACTGTAGAATATATTATATTTTAAATTAATGTTTTCCTACCAATCACTACCTTTTCCCTTATTCTTTTCTTTTTTTGGGTCACACCCGGCAGCACTCAGGGATTACTCCTGGCTCTATGCTCAGAAATTGCTCCTGGCAGGCTCAGGGGACCATATGGGATGCTGGGATTTGAACCACCATCCTTCTTACAAAATCTAAGAGTGAATAAACATTGCTTGTTTTGGCAGCACATATACTAAAATTGGAATGATACAGAGAAGATTAGCATGGCCCCTGCATAAAGATGACATGCAAATTTGTGAAGCATTCTATATTTAAAAAAAAAAAGAGTGAATAAACAGTTTGGGTGTTCATTGTCAAGTCTTGGTATCTATAGCAAATTGCTTTCCAAAAAACTTTATAGCAACTTATACTACTGCATGAAGGAGCATTTCAGTAAATCTCTCCATCATTTGAAATTATGACTAGGATTTGAGAGCTAATTCAAAGGAGTGAAGAGTCTATCTGGTCTGTACAGGATCCTAGATTTTATCCCTTAGCACCACAGGTGCCTTGAAATCTCCAGCATTGTTAAGGGGCCCCAAAAATCAAACAAGCAAAAAAATAAATAATAATTATAGAATTTGTTGATGGTTAAATAAATGTAAAAATAATACCCTACTAATGTGACTTTTATAGAGTATATACTTTTTAAAAGGGTGTTGGGATACCACCCAACTGTCCTCAGCTCTTACTTTTGACTGCTCAGAGATTTCTCCTGATAGTGCTTGAAGGATCATATAAAATGCAGGGATTGAACCTGGGTCAACCCAAATATCTTGTCTGTACTATCTCTCTAGCTTTCTTTATTATATACTTTATACTTTTGTGCCTCTTTTCTAAAGATCATGGCTGAAATTCTATTATAATAATTACTGTTTGCATTTGGTTTTGTGTGTCAACATTCCTGGTAATGTTAAAACAGCATTTTTCTTATATTAGAAGTCACTATCTCAACACCATCAACAAATTAAAGAGAGCTGAAGAGTTTCTGGTGAGGAAAGTTCAAATAAAAACAATTTGATAATCAACTGACTAAAGCATTACAGTGGACAGGGTATCAATATCTGTCCCTATTTATGTTATTTGAGAATGTTCTAGGTCATCTAACAATGCAGAAACCTTATAGTAGGCCACACCTTATTTTTTTTGTTAGTTTCACTCATCTATAAGTTTTAAGAAAAATTAAAGACATTACTGTATGGGCCGGGCGGTGGCGCTGGAGGTAAGGTGCCTGCCTTACCTGCGCTAGCCTAGGAGACGGACCGAGGTTCGATCCCCCGGCGTCCCATATGGTCCCCCAAGCCAGGAGCGACTTCTGAGCGCATAGCCAGGAGTAACCCCTGAGCGTTACCGGGTGTGGCCCAAAAACCAAAAAAAAAAAAAAAAAAAGACATTACTGTAATAAGGCTCAGAGACAATAAGGGACTGGAAGGGCTGGAAGGACAGACTCACAATTTGAAGCTCACCACAAAGAGTGGTGCACTTTGTTAGGGAAATAGGTACACTAACAACTAGCATGACAATGTTAAAGAATGAGAGAAGTAGAATGCCCGTCTTGAATACAGGCAGGGGGAGGAGGGAGAGGGCGTTAGTGGTGGGAATGTTGCACTGGTGAAGGGGGGTATTCTGTTTATGACTGAAACCCAACTACAAACATGCTTGTAATCATTGTGCTTAAATAAAGATTTATATTTTAAAAAATGTAAGTTGGAAATGCTAGAAACCAATATCCCCCTTATGCCCTAGAAAATTCTGTATCAAGTCTTTCCTAGAAGCATCTGCATTATTTTTAATCTTGTCTGGAGTTTTGGAGTCAGTAGCTCAGACAGCCCCAGGTTGAGCAGCTCAAGTCACCTACTCCCAGGAAGACAATATTCTGTGTTTGGAAGAAGATGTATAGAGGCTTCTAACTAATTCACATTTCAACTATGCTGCAACTGATGACCATATTGTGAAGTTCCAATATGTAGAGATTCAACAATAAGTCTTACTCATATGTCCACTCCTCGGGCATCACCTGGAAAAAGGTTGTGAAAGAAGCTAGAAACTGTCGTGAAACTACAGTCCTGATGGGAAAAATGAGCAGAAAAAAAAGTGAGCAGAAATGCCAGAATTTCTCAAGAAAAGCTCAAAGCATGGCACGGTGACTTGGATCAATGGTATTGGTCATCTCACAGACTGGATTCAAGTCTTAGAATCTCTTTAGATTCTAAATCTTAGAATCACTTCTCACTACTGTGTTTGTCCTTGAAGTAGCTGAATGACCCATCAGACTTTCAGTTTCCTCATTTATAAAACAGAGGCGTAGCCTTGGGCACAGAATCTCCTGGGGATGAAAGGATAGAAAGCACTAAGTACTTGGCACATTCCCAGGCACATCATGCCTGCTCAAAAGCGCTAGAAAGTTTTATTATTGCCTCTCTCTCTCTCTTTCTTGTCTTAAAAGTAGTGAGAGTCCTCTGGGGGAACATGGGAAGTTTCTTAAGCAGCAAATAACAGTCAGAAAGAAGGTTCCAGTTAGTGGTAACATTCTTCACGTATATCCTAAAAAATAATCAACAAATTTGAGACTGAATTTACTGCATGATCATCACAGATTTCATGCTCCCAATGTTTTTCTACAAAAGGATGGGTTGATGAAAACTGGTCTATACTGTGGTTTTGGGAACTGTGCAAGGATTGAGAAAGGGGAATATGATGGTGGAGAGTGTGAGATATCAGACCATTGTATGTACAAAATTCCTCTATCATTAATAGTATTATACAACATAGAGCCTAAATATTTTAAAGCAAATGATAGTTATTAAGGAATTTTTAAATGATGTGGTATTACCTAGAAATAATTTACTACTAAACTGTCTTTGGCACAAAAATAGGATGTATGGAATGCTTATAAATGATCTGTTTAAAACATGGTGATGGTAGGGCCCGGAGAGCTAGCACAGCGGTGTTTGCCTTGCAAGCAGCTGATCCAGGACCTAAGGTGGCTGGTTCGAATCCCGGTGTCCCATATGGTCCCCCGTGCCTGCCAGGAGCTATTTCTGAGCAGACAGCCAGGAGTAACCCCTGAACACCACCGGGTGTGGCCCAAAAACAAAAAAAAAACAACAAAAAACATGGTGATGGTAGAGGCAATCTGGGGTGAAGAGGACAGAAGGGAAATTGGGGAAATCAGTGATGGGAAATGAACACTAATGAAGAGATGGGTGCTGGAATACTGTATGACCGAAACCCAATCATAAACAACTTTCTAACTCTGGGTCTCATGGTTATTTTTTAACAACAACAACAACAACAATAACAATAAAACATGGTGGTGAGAGACCAGAAGATAGTACAGTTGTTAGGGAATATGCCTGGTATGTGTCTCATCAAGGAATGATTCCTAGAACCTCTTGATCCCCCAGCATGGCTGGGTGGTGTAGCCCTGGAGTTCCCTGAACTCCTCCAGGGTGACCTGGGTAATCCCAGCACTGAAGAACCAGAGCAACACCCCACTCTCAGACTCTTGAATTGACCTTCCAATTTAGATGTTCAGAATTGCTAGTTGGACTCAAAGGCCTTCTGATCACCTCTTGGGAGGCCCTACCCCATCCATGTAAATAAATAAAAGTGTGGCTTCGGTTTGTGTGAAATACGGGTTTTCCTGCTATTGCCTCTTTATCTCTGAGACCAGCTGCAGGGAAGGCATCTATCTCGGTGACTTCCAACAACTATCTGCAGAGGTGACAAGATGCTTTCTGCACTGGCCAGGGGAAGAATTGATGAGGTGTCTGATACTGCCAGCTTCTCAGCAAAAAGGAACAAAAGGCAGGGCTGCCTTTTTGTCCTGCTTCTCTCAACCACTGCCGATATCCATTCTAACCCCTCTTACATTCCTCAGAGATTACATTCTCATAAATTATGATAAATTCTCATAAATTATGAGAATGTGCAGAGAAACTTTCTTAGCCTCAACCATGCATAGGTTAGGCAGCTCTTTACTACTGAGCTTGCACATGTTTCTGTTATACATCATATGCACATATACAAGATATGTGCGTTACTTAAAATGTCATGGATTTCAGTTTATGTTTATCAGAAAGTGAAGGTTAGAAAATAGACATTCTGGGCCTGGAGAGATAGCACAGCGGCATTTGCCTTGCAAGCAGCCGATCCAGGACCAAAGGTGGTTAGTTTGAATCCCGGTGTCCCATATGGTCCCCCGTGCCTGCCAGCAGCTATTTTTGAGCAGACAGCCAGGAGTAACCCCTGAGCACCACCAAGTGTGACCCAAAAACAAAAAAAAAAATAGACATTTTGGACATGATCATCTATCATGTAAATTTAATTTGAGTGAGGGTAGGAGAAGATGGAAGGGAAACTGGAGGTATTGGTGGTGGAAAATATGCACTAGTGAAGTACATTGTATGACTGAAATTAAATCATGAACAATTTCAAGACCATGATTCTTAAATAAAGTAATTATAAAAATGATGTTAAATAAGAATCAAATTTAACATTAAAATTTTAATTTGAGCTATAAGATCACAGAATCTCATTTTTTGTTTGTTTTTAATGCCAGGCCTGGTGGTGCCTAGACTCTATCCTTAAGAATCACTCCCAACTTGGCTTGAGAGATAATATATGTGCCAGGAACTGAACCTGAGTCCACGGTGTGCAAGACAAGTACTCTATGTACTATACTCTTGTACTGACTCTAGGATCCCTTTTTTTTTTTTTTTTTGTTTTTGGTTTTTGGTTTTTGGGTCACACACACAAGATAAAAGCTGCACATGAAAAGACTTTATAAGTCAGAATTCTCTGTAATAAGCTGACTCTACTGACTCTAGGATCCCTTTTTTTTTTTTTTTTGGTTTTTGGTTTTTGGTTTTTGGGTCACACCCAGCAGTGCTCAGGGGTTATTCCTGGCTCTATGCTTAGAAATCGCTCCTGGCAGGCTCAGGGGTTTGAACCACCATTCTTCTGCATGCAAGGCAAATTCACTACCTTCATGCTATCTCTCTGGCCCCAGGATCCCATTTTTATAGCCAAATATATCTTTATTCCTCAACTGAGTGCTCCTCATCATGGCACTTTGATTTCATTACGTAGGTGGTTCAACCTGGAATGCATTTGAATATAAACTTCATCAGGAAATGAGTTTGTCAGTTTGATCTCTAACCTCAGTTTTTACATCCTGGAAAATTCAATGACCTTTCTGCTATTTATGCCATAATGATGATTAAGTGGGGCTGGAGAGATAGCAAAGAGGTAGGGCATTTGTCTTACATGCAGCTAACCCAGGACGGACCCAGTTCAATTTCTGGTATCCCATATGGTCCCCCAAGCTCGCCAAGAGCAATTTCTGAACACAGAGCCAGGAGTAACCCCTGAGCATTGCCGGGGATGGCCTCAAAACCAATCAATTAATAAATAAATAAACTGCTTTAAAAAAAAAAGGTAAGTTAGTCAGAGGTGTCTTTTGTAGCTTATTACAGAGAATTCTGACTTATAAAGTCTTTTCATGTGCAGCTTTTATCTTGTAAATTGTGAGTGGTACTAATTATATATTATTAACCCTAAGTTATTTAAAATGTGTTAACAAATATGAAAGGATGAGGGACAGGAGCCAAGAGGTCTCAGGTGCATTGGTAGTATTAAGAAAGGACAGGGCTATTTGCCGGAGCGATAGCACAGCGGTACGGCATATGCCTTGCACTTGGCGGACTTTGGTTCAATCCCCTGCTTCCCATATGCCCCCCCACCAGCCAGGAGTGATTTTTGAGTGCATATGCAGGAATAACCCCTGAGTGTCATAGGGTGTGCCCCCCCAAATAAAAAAAGCAAAAAATAAATAAAATATATATAAATATATATATTATATATATAAATATATATTCAGGGCTAAATATCCAAGCCAAAGTTAATATTAAGATATTTCATGGTCCAAACATATTTCTTGCAAATTAAACACAAATAAAATTATTTTAGATTTTAAGACGATTGCTTTCAGTTTGTTTTTTGAGCCACACCCAGGATTATTCAGGGGTTATTCCTGACTCTGCACTCAGGAATCATTTTTGGTGGGCTTCAGGGGAATCACATGAAATGCTGAGGATGGAATCTGGGTCAATTACATGCAAGGCAAACACCCTATCTGCTGGTACTATCTCTCCTGCTCCTCAAATTTAAAAATAAAACTAGACCCCATCTCTCTTTATTTATCTGTTTCATTTCAAATAAATCTGTAGGTAGTAAATTAATGCACTGAGTGAATAAAAAGTCATTTGTTTTTGAAATAATTATGAAGTGTTTTGGTATTCAAAGTCTTATATTACCTTGAACATTATTAATATTTAAATTTTTTTTTTTTTTTTTTGGTTTTTGGGCCACACCCGGTGACGCTCAGGGGTTACTCCTGGCTATGCGCTCAGAAGTCGCTCCTGGCTTGGGGGACCATATGGGACGCCGGGGGGGATCGAACCGTGGTCCGTCCTAGGCTAGCGCAGGCAAGGCAGGCACCTTACCTCTAGCGCTACCGCCCGGCCCCCCAATATTTAAATTTTTATAAAAGAGGTTCTATTTTTAGAAATGTTTAAAAGCTTTGGCTTCAGGGAAAATTTAAGATAGCAATCGTTTTTATTTAAAGATGTTATCAGAGAAGGGCTGAAAAGATACTACAGGATTTAAGTGCCTGCTTTGCATGCAGCCAACACGGGTTTTACCTGCCCAGCAATGAAAATGGTCCCCTAAGCACTGCCAAGGATGACCTGGTGTGGTCCTGAAACAAAACAAAGCAAAACAAAAGTTATTATCAGAGATATATTAAGGACCAAATATCATACACACACAAAGGACTTGGCTGTATATCTACACCTAGTTGTAAGGGAAAGCAACAAAGATAGCCTTTGTTCTAGAGGTTTTGGGTCAGCTAGTCACTCTACCACTTGGAGCAAGGAAAGAGTAGACTTTTGGGTTTCTGCTATAGGTGTTTCTTCTTTGTAAAGAGGTACAAATAACACTGTCATTTTTAAAAATGCATATGGACCACAGAGATATACAGGCTCATATGTATTGCTTAGTATGTCACTGACCCTGGCTTAAATCCCCAGTCCTACATATGGTTTGCTGAGCATGACCAAAGATCATTTCTGAGCACAGAGCCAGGACATGTCCCTGAAGATTGCTGAGTGTGGACCCAAAATAAGTGAGAAGAAAAAGAAATGCATAAATATTTGTATTTCAACTCTCTCTCTTTTTTTTGTTTTTGGCCCACACTCAGCAGTGCTCAAGGTTACTTTCAGTTCAATGTTCAAGGGAACATTGTTACAGGAAATTAAAGCAGAATTCCTACATTCAGAGTGTGTGCTCCTCCCCTTAGCACCATCTCACCCACATTCCACATTCTCTTTTTAATTCAAGGTCACTTCAGTGTTCATTTGACATGGAATAAGCACTTTTCTCACCTCATCAGAGCTCTACATTAGAGAAAATTTTAAGAAACTAGATAAGATTAAAAAAATATGTGGAGATATCAGTCACAGATGTCAATGCTAAATCTAGTGCTAGTTGAATTCTCTTTAGTGATCAATAACATATGTATCAGATGGCATGAAGCAGTGAGCACCAGTATATGAGCAAGAAACTCCAAACAACTTCATTATTTTCCCTCTGGGGGGGGTCTCATTTCTCCATTTATGCAAATATTGAATAATAATGTCTTGTTTTAGAGATTTTTTTTTAAAGAAACTCATGTACTCATTATCTCAGTACTAAACAGCATAAATAAAATAAATTAATCCTTCATGGTTAAAATTACTCCAAAGTTTCAAAGGAGGAGGTCAGGGATGTGGATCAGTACAAAATATATGACTTACATATATGAGACTATGAGTTTGATCCCTAGATCACATAAAAAGGCAAAGTATTAAAGAAATTGAATGCTGGTATCTTTAGATCATTTCTATTTACAGGTTATCTCATAGGGTTTGGATGTGGTTCAAAAATAATAATGCATGTTCTTTGTCTATGCCAGGCATTAGTTGCATCTGTATTTTCTCTCTCTCTCTTTTTTTTTTTTTTTTGTCAGGTACGATTCAAATCTTGTCAGGTCATGGGCATACAAGAATAGAAAATAGGACCACTGAGAGTCTCAACCTGGATGACTGCAAGGACCTGTTGATCTTTTTGATTCCATCTCTGCTCTCTGACAAGCTCAATATCCATTCTGCTTTTGTCTCTCACTTTCCATCATGCATGGCTCACAGCCCATTGTTAATGGATCCTCATTATTCACAAAACAGCTTGCAAGGCCCTCCCCAGTGTGGTCTGAACTGCTCCTTCAATTTGATCATCCATTATTTCTAAGAAAGAACTAATGTCATAGCCTTGTGTTGCAACTGTCAGAGACCAACAAACTCACCTTTTTGAGTGGGCTCATGCTGTTTTCCCCACTTCAGAATTCTTAGTCCACTGTCCTCTGTTTATCCAAACCTGTATCTCCCTTCTCCTCTTCTCTGAAACTCTCTCAACATCTGTTGTATGTACATGCCCCTTTTTCCAGTTGTCTTTTATTTAAACTTGATTTTTGACAACAGTTTTACAAACCCAGCAAAGTTGACAGCCAAGTACACTGATTACCCTCTCACTTGCCTATAGCCCCACATGTGCACCATCCTCTGACCTTCTTAAACTCCCTACTGTCAATGTCCCCTCTGCCATGTGTTACTCTTTAATGTATCATGTATTGACATTATGTATTGAAGTAGTGATACATCATAATCACACGAAATTCATAGTCTATGCTTGGTGTTTTTTAGGGGCTAAGTCAAATGTATAATAAGGTCGTCTATTCACCATTGTAGTACCATACAGTGTATGACAACTTAGGGAAGTCTAGGTTTTTCTGCATTTTTATGTTATTGCTTTAGCAGTGTGCCTCTTCTCTCTGTGATAACAGCACTGGAGATTAAGCTCTCACTCTCAGGCAGTGAGCCACACCCAGGTGCTTCTTTCTCATTATAAGCAAATACATAATAAAGACTCAGGATGCACCAGATAATGGGACTGGCAAGAGGTATACAGCTGTGAAAAAAACAAAATCTGGTTTCTCTCCTTCTAGGTTGATCATTGAAGGAGGCAAGTCAATAAGAAAACCACATAAGCATTTTCAAAGGATAAAGACTATAAAGCAAAACAAAACAAAGATTTTTCCCTCTACCAACATTAGGAGGTTGTGAAAGAATAACAGAGAGCATCTATATTAGATAAGGAGGAAGGGAAGGACATGATTTATCCAAGAATGATTTCTGTGAAAGTGGCATTTAAACAGAAAAGTATCAGTAAAAATAAAGAGATAGGAGTTAAGCAACCAAGAGAAAGGTGGCCAGATGAGTATTCTAAGTGATAGTATCTGCAAAGTCTTTGAGATAGGAAGGAATGGGCTCTGTAAATTGGAAAAAAACTAAAGATGCTATTGATGAAGGAAGTAGAAGAAATTTGAGGAAAATAAAGCCCTTTACCAGTGAAACTGTAGCTTTTTTTTTGTTTGATTTTGGGCCACACCTGACTGTGCTCATGGACAATGTGGGATGCTGAGGCTAGAACCCAGACTGGTACATGCAAGGCAAATGCCCTATTTAACTACAGTTAAACTATTTTCTATAGTTATTTATTTATTTATTTTTTTTTTTAGTTTTTGGGCCACAGCCAGAGTTGTTCAGGGGTTACTCCTGGCTGTCTGCTCAGAAATAGCTCCTGGCAGGCATGGGGGACCATATGGGACACCGGGATTCGAACCAACCACCTTTGGTCCTGGATCAGCTGCTTGCAAGGTAAACACCGCTGTGCTATCTCTCCGGGCCCTATTTTCTATAGTTTTTAACTATGGAAAATAACCAATATGTTGAAAAATTTAATTACCTATTAATCACACTTTCATAAATCTATTAAGAGTGACATAAAAAATTAGAATAAAGAATGAAATAACACTTAACAAAGTAGAATTAAACTGATTCTGGTGGGGCCTGAAAGCTCCTCTCCAAGTCTTTATTGTACTCATATCATTAAAATATGTGGGCAGATGTAGTGACAAGGAAATTTTAAAGGAAGTGTAACTAATACAGGAATTCTACCTACATATGTTCTAGCAGAAACTGTGAACACAAATATCTTGGGAACTAGACACACAACTGAATTTGAATAATTACTGAGATACTATCAAGCAATGGACCAATCCTATAGAGAGAGTAGTTACTTCCTCCTGATTCATTATCAATCATAACTGCTCAAAACAAAACACTACCTGTTAAACCTATAAATATTTTTTTTTTTTGGTCCTCATCTATAAGGTTCAGACATTTGGGTGGACTTGGAGATTTGCCAGGATTTCTTCCCGTATCCTCCATAATAGATGTCTTCTTTAGCTTCCCCATTAAATTTTACATTTAGTGGTTTCGAGTGCTGGATTTCTTAGGCTGTTGAAAAAAAGTGCTAGATCCAATCTACTAGGAAATCTATGATATAAAATGAAATGACGGTTTAGGAAAATGAAGAGTGAAGGGAAGAAAGGATTCTAGGAAAGACCCAAAAAGACAGTTCTTTTTGGTTTGGTGGAAGGGATTTGAACTTGAGTTTCCCTATTCCCTCTCTGACACCAACCTGGCTGGCCCAAAAGGGCAGATGAACAGTGATGGCACTGGAACCCAGAAGGAGACTGAGGAAAGGCTGGAGAGGAGAGGAGGCCCCGTTTGTTTGAGCTTGGTAGAGGAGATTAGGACTGAACCTCGCTGTTCCTACCCAGACACAGGCCTCATTCTAAACTTGTAAATAATTTAAGCTACCAATACCATTTGTTGTGTATAATCAATTTTACAATATTTTTATTTTATTATAAATTAGGTAATAAGGTTACAATAGTGTTTAAGTTTATAGTATTTATGTACAAAGTTACTGTACACCACCACCAAAACACTGCCTCTGTCAACATTTAGGTCCTATGTTCATCTTCAACCTCATCATTCCCCCATTCCATTTACCATTGGTATTCTTAGGACTGTAAGTAGGTGTCCATGGTTTATTATCAATTGATAGTGCCTAAACTTTGATTTGTTTCTTTTTGTTTTCCTTATTTCTTTGCTTGTTTTTGCTTTTGGGTTCATATCTGGTGCTGCTCAGGCATTACTCCTGGCTCTGCTCTTGGAAATGCATGGTGACTATATGAAATACCAGGTATTGAATATCAGGTATTAAATCCAGGTTGGCTGTACACAGAAGAAGCACCTTCCTGCTGCACTATCTCTCTAGCCCAAAGTTTTGTTTTTGTTGGTTTATTTATATATCTATCTATCCAACTATCTATGTATTTATTTTTGACTACACCTGTCTGTTTTCAGGACATACTCCTGGTTCTGCACTCAGGGAACCTCTTGTGGTTCAGGGGGCCATATGGGATGTCGAGAATCAAACCTGGGTTGGCTGTATGTAAGGCAAATGCCTTATGGCTGTCCTATATTTCCAGACCCTTGCTTTAATTTTCAGTCTATTGTGCCAAGACACCCCTTCCTTTTTTTCTTTCAAAGACAGAATTGTAGATTCTGGGCACTTTTATTTAAATAGGTATACAATCTTATGATCATGAGCTAAACTAAGTAGAATATACCAGTGCTACAGGGAGTCAGGGAAATGAGGCATCAGTAACAGAAGGATGTCTCATAAGTGAAACTTGGGCAACCTTTGATTTACTTAGACAAAAAATTGCAGCCCCTAGGAAACAGACAAAGAAGAGGACATTGCTAGTCTGGGTTTCACTTGGATTTTGCGACTAAGATTAGTCGCTCACTTTGAAGCACGATGAGTCTAGGTTAAGAAATAACCCTTTTAAAGCTTAGATACCTAAGAATAAGAACAGACAGTTATATTTTTTCTAAAGATTCAATTTGATCAAACATCAAACTATTCTGGAACAAAACACTAACCTAGTGACCTGACCTGCAACTTTAAAGAGAAGAAACTCTAGAGGGTAAAAGAGCCCTCAAAAGCTGTGGATGAAGGATACAATGAACAACAGAGAAGGCAGGAAGCTGAGAGCTGGATAGACTGAATAGGCTGAAATGCAAGCTCCTTAAGAAGCTCAGATTTGAAAAATGCCACGCTGGGAAAAAGAGGGCATAGATTCAAGAAAGTATCTTAGTCTGTTCAGACTGCAAGAAATAAATATAGACTAGCTGGTTTAAGCGACTGAAATTTATTTTTCACACTTGTGGTGGCTGGGAAAGCCAAGATGAAGGCCCAGCATGGGGAAAAAGAGGGAGGGAGGTAGGGGGGGAGAGAGAGGAAGGTGGGGGGGAGAGAGAGAGAGAAAGAAAGAAAGAAAGAAAGAAAGAAAGAAAGAAAGAAAGAAAGAAAGAAAGAGAGAGAGAAAGAAAGAAAAAGAGAGAAAGAAAGAAAGAAAGGAGAAAGAAGAAAGAAAGAAAGAGAAAGAAAGAAGCAAAAAGAAAGAAAGAAAGAAAGAGAAAGGAAGGAAGGAAAGAAAAAAGAGAAAAAAGAAAGAGAAAGAAAGGAAGTAGGAAGAAAAAAGAAGGAAGGAAAGAAAGAAAAAGAAGTAAAGGAAGGTAGGTATGAAAAGGGATGGAAGAGTGGAGGAAGGCAGAGAAAGAAAAAGAAAAAAAGAAAGAGAAAAGGAAAGAAAAAAAGGAAGGAAGGAAGGAAGAAAGGAAGAAAGAGAAAGGAAGAAATGGCTTTCTAGTATCTCAACTTTGTAGCCTCGTAATTCACATATCTATTAGAAGTAAATTATAATTTTTCCTTGTTACTATAAATTAAAAAATAAAAACATTAAAAATAATGAAGTTGTGCTCAGCATTTAGGAATATCTTAGTCTTCACTACGGACAAACTAGTAACCCTAATAATTAATGTTATGTGCAAACTGAAATAAAAGAAATCATACATCTAATGAATGATAGGATCTGGATTTGCACCTAAAACTTCCTGACTTTTTTCATAGAATGCTCGTTTCTGTCCCAGGCTCAGAGAAGTTGAAAACTCACGAAACGAAGTGTCAGTAGGCAAGTGCTGAAGCCCATAATGAGTGTGGGCATTGTAAGAGAACATGGCTTTGAATGAGCTCTGTCTTCGAGTTTGGACACATTCTGACTGGTCGACCAATAGAATTTATCTGTGAGCAGACTGCTGGCAGTATTTCAAGAACTGTGGAGCCAGGGAGAGATGCCAGGAGACTGTGGCTGGGTACACACTGTTCCAATTTTTGAAAGGGGTAAGGAAGTAGATTCTGCAAACCATATATGTCTATCCTGCGCAAAGTTTCTGAAGGGCAGTTTGTGAACACACGAAGAAGGAAACGAGGCAATTATTAGGCACCAGCTAGCTTTCACTGGGAATAAATTATTGCAAATAAAACTCACTTCCCATTTTGATGAATCGAATTTAAAAAAATGCACCTTGTGAAGTCAGAGAGATAGCATAGTGGGTGCTTCTTGCACAAGGCCAATCCGGGCTAGATCCCCAGAATCCTATATGGTCCCCCAAACCTGCCAGCACAGTGCCAGAAGGAACCCCAGAGAGCTGATAGATGTGCCCCCCCAAAACAAAACAAAACAATAACAAATGCACTTTGCTCACGATGATCAGCAAGTTAGATACATGTAAACTGGCAATTAGATAGATTTATGACATTGAAAATCTTGTCTTTCCTTAATAAAAATTAAAATATCATTGCTTCTATGAAAACGTTATATATTTTTGTTTTGAACTACACCTACCAATACTCAGGGTTTATTCCTGGCTCTGCACTCCAAATTACTCTACAGAGATTTGGGACATTATGGGATGCCAGGGATTGAACTCAGGTTAACTACTTGCAAAACAAACACCTTACTCATTGTACTGTAGCTCTGGCCCCGAAAAAAATGCATTTTTTGTGCTCATTGACTATTTCTTATCAAAACACTTACAGATTTATCTGCAGATATAAAAACTAAAACAGAAATCAGATAGTACAGAATGTAGATGGGACTTTATTTGCAAGCAGCTGACCTGGGTTTAATTCCTGGCACCCTTTAATTCCTGGTCTCCTGAACACTGCCAGAAGATGCTTTAGCACCCAATATCTACCCCCTCCACCAAATAAACCTAACAAAGATCCTTTGAACACCTTGATCAGTATGTCTCAGTGGTTATATATTGCAAAAATACAGTGTGATTACAGCAGCAGTCTGCTTTTTGGGCAGGATTCTGTGCAATGCTACCTATTGGTGAGACGAAACCAGAAGACGCCAGATACCACGCAGCCTTCGACATAGGACCTGTACAGAAACCAGGAGCTATAACTACAGAAACCTAACAGCAACCACTGTGATGGTGAAGAACTGTTTCTGGAACCACAGAGAATGTCAAAGGGGTCGGACAAACTAGTAGGCCTGGTCCCTGGAGTTGGTCTTATGCCAAAATACTTCAGGTGTGAGGTTTCCTTGTTTTTAGGCCAAAGATTTCTCCTTCAAATTTCTCCTATATTTTGGCGTGCCTTTGCAAACAACAACAACAACAACAACAACAACTGCCATACACACATCTTTCTTTTCTTCTAGTCCATCTACTATCTTAAGGAGCTGGAAGGATGGCATGGAGATGGAGTGTTTGCCTTGCAAGCAGAAGGGCAGTGGTTTGAATCCCGGCATTCTATATGACTCCCTGAGCCTGCCAGGAGCGATTTCTGGGCATAGAGCCAGGAGTAACTCTTGAGTGCTGCTGAGTGTGACCCCCCAAAAAAAAACCAACAACAAAAAGAGTGTACTAGAGCATCTGTTATTGTATTAACAACTTGATTGGTGGTACAATAATTGTCACAAATATAACTGCTAATAAATTCTCCTTTTTTTTCAATTCTCTTTATTTTTTATTTTAGATCTCCTATTTTCTTTATATTTTTGATAAATTTGCTTCCTATTATCCTGAAACTAATGTATTATGATCAGTTATGTCAACTGTGATACATTTTCTTTTAATGAATTTATTAAAAAAATATAGTGATTGTTGAATCACGGTATTGACCTTGGTAAACCTGCTAATTTTACTCAGATTCCCAAGTTCTATTTCACTCATTTGAATGCAGTGAACCTATGAGTTCCATGAATTTTATCATCTATATGCAGATATTGAACAACTCCAATGAAAGCATAATTTTCTTTTTATGTTTTGTCGTCGAATAGACGACATATCAGATATTAAACTGATAAGAACAGATACTACACTTGATCTTAGTCAAAAGGCTGAGAAGTGATCGGAAGTCTAATTTTCAATTGATGATATATATAAATATTTGGAAGAGTTTGAGGCCATACTCAGCAGTACTCTAGGACCACTCCTGACTCTATGGTTAGTGATCATTTCTGGAGGTTCTCAGGGGACCATATGCACTGCCAGGGATGAAACCAGGTTTGGTCACATGTAAAGTGAGCACCTAATCTTCTATACTAAATTTTCAACCCAGGGAGATAAAATTTTCTCAGCCTTGAAATGCAAAATTTGGGGAGGATGTATTGCAGGTGAAAGAAGAATAAAAGAGAAAATCAGAGGTAGGTATGAATATTGAATGCACTGTGTGGACATCAGTTCTATTAAGAGAAGGATTGTTAAATTATAGAAGGGGTGATTGGATCACTTAGATAAAATACAGAGTCATATTATAAATGTCTTTGTGCTTGTATTAAAAATAGCAGACTTGCTTTATAAGCGACGAAAATGACTCATTTAACTCTCCAAAGACAACCTCGTAGAAAATGGACATACCAACTTTGCAGCTGATCATACTAGGGCCCTTAAGAGAAGGGAGGCAGAGCAAGTACCTCAATATGCTGACATAACCCTGAGGTTCTGCACACCCGGACTCACACTACAACTGCCACCACATCAAAGGCCTAGCTTCACAGGTTCTCCAGTAATCTCTGCAGAGTCTAGCTGCCTGCAGAATACCCCCACCAATATGCAGGGTTTGTGGCTGATATCAACAGGGCAGGCCTGGCTGCCATGGTCCTCAGAACACTATTGGGGATTAACCCCTAAACACTGAGCTGGGAAGTAGACACTGAGCACCCCTGCTGGTGTGATCCCAGAACCAAAATAAATAAACAAAATAAAATAATGCTTAACTAATATATATGACATTCAAAGATTCAGCCTTGTGAGCATGGTATATTCATTGGTGCTTTTGTATTATTGATCTCTATGCTCAGAACACTTTTCTTGAAATATGTTATCATTCAGGCATGTGCTGAGAGGGCCCATACTGGGAAGACTTTAGTAGTTGCATGTCCTAGGGTTCCCAATGTATCCATTCTTCACATAGTTTCCTGCTTTATTTCTTCTTTAGCATTTTCTTAAAAACTTACTTTATAATTTCTCTCCCTGCAATCCAAAGATAAGTTTAATGAGGAAAATAATCTTGGCCATTTTTATTTGCTGTTGAGCATAAGCATTAGCACATAGTATGTGCATAATAGTTGTTAGAATAAGTTCCCCTAATGCTCCCTTGGTCTTAGAGTCTTCTTCCTCTTTGGCTTGTCGATTAAAATACATCAATACAAAATATGAATTATCCATCTTTATTTCTATGTGTGCTTCACAAATTTTAGTTAAATCATACTAAAAGCATTTGATGAATAGTGAGAAGACATGTATATCGAGGTGGAGTTAGGGGACAAATAGTTAAATATTTCTACATTTACATATAACTATATTTAATATATACATCTACTTTTACACTCATATGTCTGCCTTTTTCTTTTCTTTTTTTTACCCCACTCCACCTTTTTCTCTTTTTTAGATAAAACCAATAATTTTGTTTCCTATAGCTGTTATAACATATCAACACAAACGTTTTGGCTTAAAGCAATAAAGGTATTTTCTTCTAGTTCTGGTGATAAGAAATCAAAACCAATCTCAGCATGCCAAATTTAAGGTGCAGTCCAGACTGTATCCCTTCTAGGGGAGCTGATCCTTGCCTTTTCCAGCTATGGACACTACCTACATTCTTTTCGGCTAGCAGCCTCTTTTCCAACGTCAAAACCAGTTCTCTAAGGGAAGGATATTGTTTGGTAATAGCACTTTCCTTGCATGTGTGAAGCTGTGGGTTCTATCCTTGGCACTGAAAAAATGAAAGGATGATGCAAAAATGTAAAACATGAGATTGTTCAAAGAGTTAGTGCATATATATGGTTTGCATACAGGAAGTCTAGATTCCATCCCTGACACCAAAAGGTCCCTTACCTGTTTACCTCAGCAGTCCCACTCGGGAGTCCCTTCATTTGAGGCTCTACTTTGTGGAATTAATTGACTATAGTTCTCCTGAAGGATACTGCTGCACTATCTCCTGTGCCTTCTGCATTGCCTGCCCTTTCCTGCAGTTTTCATGAGGTTAAGAACTGTAGGACTCGGGGCCAGCAGTAAAGCATCTGCCTTGTGCAGGCTAGCCTAGGACGGAACGTAATTCATCCCCTGGCATCCTATATGGTCCCCCAACCTAGGAGAAATTTCTCAGTGCATAGCCAGGAGTAAACCCTGAGTGTCACCAGGTGTGGCCCCCCCAAAAAACCAACCAAACAAACAAAAAACAAAAAACACAAACTATAGGACTCCTGCACCTCTCCCAGGTCCACTTGACTTATTCAACTGCTTGTAAGACCCTCTACTTCAATTTCATTTCTTCTTTCCAACAATAACTGAGAGATGAAGAAATTAACTGGTGAGTAGACACACACAGAAACAGAAAAACAGAGAGAGAGAGTCAGAGACACACAGAGAAAGTGTGTGTAGAGGGGAAAGGTGGGTTGGGGGATTTTTAGGGTGAATAGTTTACAATGAGAAAGCTCACTCATTTAAAAAAGAAAAAGTTTGAGGTATTATTTCTTAAATATCTTTTAAAATGGTTGAGTCAACTGGTTCAGGGGAGGGCCTTTCAATATTAATGGTGAGGCTTTTATTTTAATTTGGGGACAAAGTTGAGCTAGAGCAGGTTTTAATTGCTTATTTGGGAATGAGAGGAAGAGAAATAAACTGTTACCTTCACCTGTCTAAGACTTGAGGTAAGAAGCCTGCCTGATTTAGTCCCAAGACTCATAATTAGTTGGAATCAGGGGCCAGTGAATGGTAGAGAGGTGGTGGTACACTAAGGCTAGACCCGAATGGTTGATGTCTGCTGGGGTTGGAATGAGCTTCAAGGGTTGGAAAAATAGTAGAGTGGTTAGGGATCTTGCCCTATTACATAGCAGACCCAGAAGTGATCCCCAACTCTGAGGCCTGTCAAAAAGTGATCCTTGAGTGCAGAACCAGGAGTAAGCCCGGAGCACCATCAGGTGTGGCTCAGAACCTCCTAAAAAGTAAATATATGAATAAACAAATAGAAAGACAACAGCTGGCCCCAGATGAAGTCACTTGTGCTAAGGTCCATATCACCAAAGTGAGACCCAATACCTAAGCTTTCAACTTCTCCTGAAAATGTAACCTTTAACCAGACAATACAGAATTTCCTAGTCAACTCTAGAAAAGGTAATCTTCTGTAGCTCTCTTTTCTCCCTGAAAGGAAAGTAGCTGACCTGAAACAACCCTTTTTCCTCCATGATTGTGCCAGCTTCTATACAAAAGGCTTTCATCCTTTACAGCTTTGTGAGCACTAAGCTATCTACTAGATGTTTGGTTCATGAATCATTTGATAAGGCCAATCAGGTCTTTGCACTTACTTGATTGAATGTGTCATTTAGCAAAGAAAAATGAAGAACATTACCTCATAGCAATTAACAGATATACTTTCCAGGATATACTATTCGGAGGTGAGTATGTCTAGAACTCCAACTCTCTTTTAATATGACCTTAACTGCTACCAAGGATGTTTTGAGACCATAAGGTCTAGAACCTTAGAACCTGGCAGCCAGTCCTGATGTGAATTCTCTAGCATATGGTTTTGCAACAATGCCAGTCAGGTCAGTGCTAAGCACAGCCAGGAAAAGCCTCTGTGCACTGCTGGGTATGCCCCCTCCAAAAAAAAAAAAAAAAAAGAAAAAAAAGGAAGAAACTTTAAAAATATTTATAAAAAATTGGGACTGGAGCAGTGGTGCTAGAGGGAAGGCATTAGTCTGCCTTGCAAGCGCTAGCCTAGGATGGACCCACGGTTCGATCCCCTGGAGTCCCATAGGGTCCCCCAAAGCCAGGAGCTATTTCTGAGTGTATAGCCAGGAGTAACCCCTGAGTGTCAATGGCCCCCAAATAACAAAACAAAACAAAATATTTATAGACAAAATCCTTGCCAGAAGACCACAAACAGAGGACCAGATATATAGCATAGAAGGTGAATAGCTTGCCTTGTAGTTTTGTTTAGTCCCTGGCATTGCATATGGTCCCCCCAAGTATTACCAGGAGTGATCCCTGAGCACAGAGCCAGGATTAAGTCATTAACATCACAAATTTGGTCCAAAAAATCCAAACCAAACCAAACAATAAAATACCACACACATAAATATGCTAAAGCATAGGCTCTAGCAATTGTTATCCTATGTACATCTATTTTGTGCACTGGGAAATTGGAAGAACTAGCAGTTGCATATAATGTATTGCTTTAAGAAGACTTAAAACCATTCCAATTGCTGCAATTAAAGCTGCAGTGACCAGGATTGGAGCCTGTAATTGGATTGAAAGAAAATTATGTCTTGGTCCACGATATGCTTGCCTGCACAAAGGACTGGGCAAGCTGTATAGATCTCAGGGAAAATCGATAAATATCTAAATCAAAAGGACCTTCCTGCATCACTTGAGGTAGCCTTGTCTCTTGACTATTCTTTATTTTCTTTATAGTTCTACTTTATTTCACAAATGTTTCAAAAAGTTTATTACTGGGAGAAGAACTTGAGAAGCCCTTGTCCCCGAATTTGCTTGACTGCTTTTCATCTTTCTTTAGCTATTGGAAATTATCTGCGATGTGCCTGGCACAGATGCTGATGTTGTGGAACTTGCCAGAATTTGAGATTCCTGAGATCTCTTCGTGCTTTGCTCATGCTGGACTCAGAAGGACAGAACCAGAGAGCTGTTATCCAACTTTCACTGACTCTCAATGAGATCCCAGACATTCCCAAGATCCAGAAAGATTGATGGGTGGGTGAGGATTTCTTTTAGCCATATCCAAATTCATTGCCAAGGAGAGAAAAATACGTACTTATTGTTTTGTCCTTTCTAGGGAAAAACAGAAAACTTCTTTGTAAGTTACAGGTGGTACTGCTTATGTATATGCCATATGCTGTATGCATTTATCTATCATTCAGCCTTCTGCGTATTAGTCTCTACTTTAACATAGCTCTTGAAAGGTCAGCAATTCTTCCAGAGTATCTGGTCAAGGAAGAAGCAGACTCAAGGTGGAGCCAGCCAGCCACCAAGATACCATCCACACAAACGTCTTTGTTGGAAAAAATCCCCTCAGTGTCAATCAAACACCACAGACTAGTTCCCACAGAACAGCTGATAGAAATCTCTTGCTAGGCCACACTGCTCTCCCTGTTAAAGTCAGTACCACTCAAAACTGTAAATACAAGCTAATTTCTCTTGAAAAAAAAAAAGATTGCTATCAAGAATACTAGGACTAATTCAGGATGGCCAGAGCTATTTGTGAGAGAGTGCCTGTGGGTTTTATATTTATGCTTATTAAAATAGGAAAAGGCAAATAGAAAGCACTACATTTTGGGAAATAGTTACCTTCATTTTCTATGATACCTTGGCAAAGGCTTCCTGACATAGCTCCTACAAAGTATGGAAAGTCAGACACAGGACTTTGTGAAACTCAGAGTTCTCATTTCAAGACCCTGCCCCATTTGTTTCCCTTGTCTTCCCAACAAAGCATTCTGTAGGACTTCTAGAAGTTGATTCAGAGCTGGAGATAAGCTTAAAGATTCCAATATTAAAAGGTTAAAAGAGAAACCAAGAAATCAGGAAAGCCAAGGAGCTTAAACAAGAGGGCAGGAAATAATTTAAGACCTAAATTTGCATTCAACTTTAATTTCACATTTATTAAGACCTATTCTGTGTCAGGCATTATGGACCATCTAGGGTAAGAAGTAGAATAAAATATATTCAATGGGACAATAGGTAAAAAAATAGTATAATAAAAGAAAATGTCAAATAGAAAATGTCAAATAATGGGTTGAGGTCAATTTCTTCCTGTTAAAAAAATCAAGGTTATGTGGAATTGTATTGGGAGTGTTTTCTGGGTGATCAATATGAATTTTCTTAAGATTGCATTTTTTTCAATAGCTTTCTCCCTTTCTCCCTTTTCTATACTTCCAACTGTCTTCTTATTTTTTCTTCCTGGTTGGCCATCCAATGGCACCCCAGAACACTCACCAGTCCCACTGATAGAGCACAGGGTTAAATGGGTCGCTGACCTTTGATCTAAGGAAATAAAATCTCCCTGTACAACTCAGCTGACTTTCTCCTTTGTCTTTAACTGGGGGATGGTATCATTGTCAGCTTACTATAGAAGTCAAACTAAATTCCTATCGGAAATAGTTCAGCTATTTGAATTTGATTATTTCATCTCATGATTTGTTTTCCTCCCACCTCTTTATGTTTGTCATTTTTTGCCAACTCTGTAGGTAATCAAGGTCAATTGCTTGTGTTTTATTCTCTACTTTATTCTCATTTTAAATATTTGTATTTTTATTTCATTAATTTATTCTTTCAATTTTTACAATTGACTTTATTTAAAGAAAATGTATTATAGAAAATGTATTTTAAGTCTAAAAGTTTGATTTACTCAAGTGCTTGTACTCTGAAAATTTTAAACATTTAAAATATCTTTTTATTAAAAAAATTGATTTAGAATCTTATCAAAGTTTAGTTGTCTCGATTATGACTAGACTAAATGGCTTCCAGTTAAAAAATTCTAGTAATATGCTGAGATTAAATTATTTCTTCTTTTTCATTATAATTTTTTTTGTCTTGGGGTCACACCCAGTGATATTCAGGGGGTTACTCCTGGCTTTACACTAAGAAATTACCTCTGGCAGGCTCGGGGGCCCATATGGGATGCTAGGAATTGAACTTGGGTTATCTACTTGCAAGGCGAACTCCCTACTCTCTATACTATCACACTAGCTCCCCTCCCCCCAGATTAAATTACTTCTTATAAATCATGTTGGAATGTTTTTCATTTTTAATTAATAAAGGTGGCCCTGGAATAACTGTAAATAAAGATTGACTTGTAAAGGTAACCTTGTTTAGATCTCAAAGGCAACAAGCCAACACCTACTGTTTTCTTATGTTCTTTTCCTGTTATAAAGAAATCATTGGCTCAGTAGATGAACATAGAACAGTCCAGAAAAAAATTATCCATCTGGGTTTAGTTTCCGATCAGGAATATTTTATGGAAACTTAAGGAAGAATCCTTAAAGGCAACTGAGATGAGGTAGATACGAAACCTTCCATTGTCTCAGATTTTTGATTTGATCATTGCAGCACTTAAAATAATAGAGAATTAAGAGTTTTTCATATTCTCTAAACCAATAAAATATAAAAGGGCTGAAAGTAGAGTAGTGAAGTAATGTATTTTTTCTCAAGTTGCCCATTAACAAAATAGAAGAATGTAGAAAGGTGCTAGAGAGGAACTAGAAGAGATGCTCTTAGCATTTTTCTTTAAAGGGCAAGTAATAGATCCATTCCTTTTGCAGTTTGTATTTCAAAGTATCTCATAAGCATCTTCCAAATTTTGCTCCTATGTTGTCAAATCTTTTTGTTTGTTTTATTTTTTTTTATTTTTATTTTTTTTTGCTTTTGGATCACACCCAGCTGTACTCATCGGTTACTCCTGACTCTACACTTAGAAATCTCCCCTGGCTGGCTCAGGGGATCATATGGGATGCTGGGATTTGAACCATTTTCTGTTCTGGGTCGGCTGTGTGCAAGGCAAACGCCCTACTGCTTTGCTATCTCTCAGGTCCCAATGTTGTCAAATGTTCAGTGAGTAGAGGATGCCTTGAGATGCAGTCTTTCCAGACCCTAGATTCTAGCTGGCTAAACTGGTTATAAATGCAGTGGAGAGAAACTGTAGCTTCTGACGTCAGTATTATGGATTCAATTAAAATTCCATTTACTTCAAAGTAAAAGTGACTCTTTCCTTTCGCTCAGCAGATTGAATGAAGTCATGATGCTTTTATGACTTTTATTTTCTCATATTTTTAGGAATGATCAACTTAATTGTAGTATAACTTGAATATATTTGCTTTGCTTATATATAACATTATATGTATTTCTTTTCCTTCTCTTTTTGTTAGGGGCGGGGGTTGACATTTGGGCCCTAACTAGCTGTGCTCAGGGCTTATTCCTGGATCCTTGCTCAGAGATCACTCCTGGCAGTATTCATATGGGATGTTGGAAAAATCAGGGTGTGCCTTGTACAAAGCAAGTGACTTAGTCACAGTATGATCTCTGATATGTATATATACATATAGTCAGTACATGTGATTTTCCATAATATCCTAGAAAAATATGAAAAGAAATGTCAAGCTATCTTGACTACTTTTTTTAAATTTTGGAATCTCTATCACTTTAGAAAAGCTGCCACTTACTTGAATAATTCAGGACCCCTTCAAATGATTTCTGAAGTTATGTCTGTGTCCCTGACCTCCAGCCTGTAAACTTAAAACAGCTGGATTTTCTCATTGTTAATTTTCTTTTTTCTTGTGGTGTGTGTGTGTGTGTGTGCATGCGCCACACCCAGCAGTGCTCAAGGCTTACTCCTGGCTCTGCCCTCAGGGACCACTCCAGGCTTGTTCAGGGGACCATATAAAGTACAGAGGTATGAACCTGGTCAGTTATGTGCAATTTAGGGGCAACTTAGTTATCTCTTCTTTTCTGTCTTTATTGCAAAAACCCCTGCTAATTCTAGATCATTATATCTACATACACATTGTAGATCCAGGAAGGGACTGTGTGAGCCAAGTGCATTTATTCCACATTTCTCTATTCACCACCCTTATTTCTACCACCCAAAAAGCTTATAGGTTTTTTTTTTTCCTCTGCAAAGGCTCTCAACTCTTTTTTTTATTATTGCTTAGTCTTTTCAGAACTCACTTATTTCTATATCATTTAAATTCATTAAATTCATCATTTAAATAATCTATTCTATGTGTCCATTAGCCAGGCTAATCACCTTAAAAGCACAAATTTGATATTGTTTGACTTTTATGCAAAAGCCTACCAAGTTGAGTAATTTTCATGGCTTTTCTGTGGGTTCCCAGAAAATTCTAAGGGGATTGTATAGAAAAAAATGCATAAATGGGAGGCTATAGCATGAAACTAGGGGGTCAATTGGTAAGACTGGGGAGTTGGACACAGGGAGGAGCCAGGTGGGAAAGATTGGAGAGAGGTTGAGAAATTGCTCTAAAGTCAGGCCTGAAGCACGTGGGTGTTTCCAGTTTTAATCTGTACTCTCCACTCCAATCATACAGTCTCCCTGTTTTTTAGGCCAAAGGTTTTTCCTTTCTATTTGCCCCCCATATTTTGCTGTGCCTATGCAAACAACATCAACTGTTACCCATCCTGCCCCCACACTTTTTATATTGTATTTTTATCTCTCTATTATATTAATAATTTTATTAGAGATACAATAATTTTCACAAATATGCTTGCTACCGAACGTTTTCTTCTTTCTCTTCCATTTTAATTTTTAGTTTCTTTCTATTTTTTTAAATAACTGCTTTCCCTCATCTTAAAACAAATGTATTATGATCAGTTATGTCAACTGTGATGCATTTTTAAATAAAAAACTAAAAAACCAAACAAGCTAATAACATTTAAATGCCATATAAGTTATCTGGCATTTTATCTCTTTCCACTTTTCCAAATTTATCGAGAATGTCCTACATAATGGACTTTTCAGTGTTCTATGCCTACTGACTTTATTCTTCTCAAATATTTGATATTGTTTTGTCTTTCAGCCTTTTTATCAGTTACTTTTATTTAACAGTTAATAAAAGTACAATTAAGGAAAATATAAATATATAAAATCTACCAACTCTAATGAGTAAAAATCTGCATTTGGAGACTAAGATATTATTTGTAATTAACTTCCTTACGGTATAGCCATAGAGACCTGGGTTCAAGTCTGGTTTCTCTCCTTTACCTGCACGGGAGTCTAAGAATTTTTTAGTCTCCCCACCTCTAAAGTGAGAATGAAAAATAGTCCTGACCAAAGGTGTTATAAAGATTAAATTATATTATTGGTAAAATGAGTAGCATATAGAACCTGTTATATAGTACATGCTCAATCAATAGCTTTGGTGATTAGACTGACTCATAGGCTGTTTTAAGAGAAAGTTTTATATGCTAAAGTTGTGCTGCCTAGCCACTGTGATGACTAGAACTTGAAACATGACTAGTCCCACCAGGCCTACAAACACTGCCCGTGGCACATGCTTTTCAGTACACGGTACACTCAAAGAGGTGTTGAAGGAGTCATTTCCTTCACCAAAGGTCTTATCATTGGGCATCTGGCCATTGGGCTGGATGCCACTCTAGACAGCAGAGCTTCCAGCAGGCATTGCCAATCATTACCAACCTGGCCAATGTGCATGGAGATATTACCATATGTAACTCAGACTTGTCAGATCCCACAGATTGGAGGAGGTGAGAGATTGGCCTTGAGAGTCTCCTGATAACAGACTAACAAGAAGTCTGGGAAAGAAACAACTCTATTCTAATTTTAAAGTTTGGAAACTGAGGTATGTAAGTGGTTATGTAAATTGCCCACAATTGAAAGCTGTGACTTCATTTTTTTTCAATGAGCAATGAAATCAGCTTTCATTGATGCAACTGACCCTAGATTATGTCATCTGGAGAAGATTCTGACTAGTCCACAGCATAGAAGACAACCAATCTGCTTCATCGGGGCATGCCTAGATTGGTATATTCCTTTAGCTAGGATCCTAGAGGTATAAGATTTTTGGTCTAAGATTTTATGATCCCTGACAAAATGTCCAGGCAATATAATAGATAATGATGCTTGGGGATCTAATGCTAGTTATTTATTGTAGGGTACTGGCTTTTCAACACAGTGTTTTCCCTTGGACACCAATCTTTTTTTTTTTTTTTTTTGGGTCACACACAGCAGGGCTCAAGGGTTACTCCTGGCTGTGTGCTCAGAAATCACTCCTGGCAGGTCCAGGGGATCATATGGGATGCTGGGATTTGAACCACTGTACTTATGCATGCAAGACAAATGCCCTACCTCCATTCTAGCTCTCCAGCCCCTTAGACACCAATCTTGCTTGCTTATCTCTATGTAGATTTGTTGGCTTTTTTCATATGGAAGAAGCACGTGTTCTATTTTAAACAACTATTCCCCCTTTTTGTTTTCTCTCACATCTTTCTTATCAAGTTTTGTTTAATAAAAACTACCTTACGAGCTTGCGCTGGTTTGGGCTGTTGGTCGCGAGCTGGTGGGCCGCTCGTCCAGTGGAGCCTCGCCCCATTTTGAAAGATTGGCCTAGGCCACAACACCTGCTAACAGACCCAGGATGGAGGCTTTGATCTTGTTAAATACAGAAAACGAAGACCAAGTCAGTGGACGGGCCAAGAACACGCTGACCCAGGAATCTGTACTTGGTACAAGAAAGGCCTTTATGTCAGTTAACAGAGACAGAAAATATCAAGGACCTATTAAAATTTCAGCAAACCACTTCCTCTCCTCAAATGGTATCTGAGGAGACTGTTACTGCAAAAGTCTTTCTTCCTTTCTGTGATGATAACTATCTAGAAATAAAGATTTTTCCATACAATCAATAAATGGTGAGAGTTTAGACCTCTCTGAAGGGCATCAGATTGCATACTTACCTTTGAGTGGGATACCTCTTATGTTCTTTAAGGAGGAGGATTTTGAAAAGTTATCTATGCCTTCCTTTATGCTCAGGGAACAGAGGAATTTTGGAAAACTGCTGTATGAAGATTCCCCTATGCCTCCAAAGATGTTCTTCCTCTGTGGGCATCCAATGTGTTGGAGTCTCCAAACCTGTCGTCGGACTTAGTTGTTGAATTACCATCACCTGTTTGCAATGAGGCAGATATTTCAGTTAGTGCTTCATGCATAGTTGTGTTTTTGTGTTAATAAAGCTATTCATTTAAAAAATAAAAACTTCCTTACTTCACACATACATACTTAAAATTAATTATAGGATACTTCTGAAAGGTTTTTTTTAATTGAATTTAATTGTGATTTACAAAGTCCTTCAGAGTTGGGTTTCAGACATACATGAATCAGGGCCAATTCTACCACCAGTGTTGACCTCTCTCCACCAATGTTCCTAGAGTGCATCCCACCCCCTTTGGCCCTCCAGCCTGCCAGTATAATAGGCTCATTTAAGTTTACATTGTTAAAGTTTGGGTCTTTTGACTCCATTGCTGTTGACTTTGGCTTAGATATTTAGTTCCGTCCTTTTTGAACACTACCAATGCACCTGAGTCCACTTGGTCCCTAGTCACTATTCTTTCATATTAGTGTTTCTCCTCCTCCTCAGTTTTTTTCCATCTCCTTGCAATATTCTGAGGTGAAAGGTGTTTGAGACAACTCCCATTAGACCACTACATTTCTTCATGCAATTATTCTAATATCCATATCATTCTGTATTTTTATAACAGAATATTGTTCATCATTTTGAATAAAGAGCTGTATCATTAGTATTATAAATAATTATTGAATTTCTATCGCGTACTTAGGTACTTTTTGGTCCTTGACGATATGGAAGTATTGCATGTATTTGCAATCCATTTTCTTGTCTTCCTGTATTCTACTCTCCAGGGAGCCCTCTAGTGTTTATATAGCCTTGGAGACTAGCTTTGGTTTATCAAGGTCTAGAGCACAAAGACAATAGATAGAGGAAAAGAAAGAATAGGAACAAAAAATGGGCATATAGACACATTACTTCTTTAGGCCACACATGCCTCTTAATTTTGAATAAATAAAGGAATATCAGTGGTGAAACCTAGCTGGATTCTGCACAAGATATGTACAAATTCAAACTTTATGTATAAATCTCTATTACTGTTCACTTAAAAACTGTCAGTAGGAGCAGGGTACAGCAAAGGAATTGTATTTTCCCCACTCTTAGATTTTACTCCTTTTTGAAAGGGAGAAACACATGAAATATCTTAATATCTTTTATGACTGGAGATGATCACATTAAAGCAAGCCAAGTTTTTGTTAAGGAATAGAACATGATTAATTCAAAATGGAATTGTCTTTACTGTTTTCAAATTCATCATAGAGTCCCAGAATATTTGAGTAGGTCATGTTAGTTATTAGGTATATTCTCATTCTCTTATCCTTTAAATGAGGAAATTGAAACCACAGAAAAGTATTTAGGTTGAAATTTATGGTTTTCATATTCCTACTCCTTAGAATTTTTCTTGCAAAATATTGTTTGAATTGAGTTTTTCTTAAGTGTTAACTAAAAAAATACTTCTAGAGGAGAAAATGTCAGTTTTATCTTCAATGCATTCATAAAATTATATCAAATAAAGTTATTTTAAAGTAATATTTTAATTTTATATCTTATATAATTGCAACCAGGAATCTTTACTCTAGAATAAAGGCTCTTGATGGGCCTGTTACTGTAAACTGAAGTACTGTGACTCCCTTTTTCTTTGCCTAACCATTAATTAACCCCTCTATTTGGATAATACAAAACATATAGAAACTGTAACTTGTAGTATACTAATTAAATTCACCAACATGGTTTCTTTTATTTCTTTGTTTTTGATTTTTGGATCATGCTCAGTTGCACTTAGGAATTCTGCACTCAGAAATTACTCCTGGCATGCTCATGGAACCATATAGAAAGCAGGTGATTGAACCTGGATCATGCAAGGCAAAAGCCCTATCCATTGAGCTATCTCTCAAGCATCAAATTCACACACATACAGTTTATATGCAGAATATCTACTTTGTTTAGGGAGATTGTACTGATAATATCTATTAGGGCACAGTGTATCTGGAGACCTTTAAACATAAACTAATAATTAGTTAGCCAAGGTAGACAGTTAATAGACTCTAGTATTGGTCATTTTGGGATTTTAGCTGCTTAGTAAAAGTGAAAACACGTAGTAGTGGGGAGGGCAAAGGAACATTCCCGTGCACTTGATTATAAAACTTAGTTATTGATCGATTAAGACTGTATTTTACTGTATATAAATTATACCTCAAAAAGTAAAACTAAAGTTTTAAAAGTGAACAGCTGAGAAGCAACCAACCAAACAAACAAAAAAAAACTTAAATGTGCAACGGATCTAAATGATGATCTGAACTGGCTTGCAATCTTATTTTTTGCTTTCTTGTGTCATCTTTTAATTAGGTTTATTTAAAACAATATTGTAATAATCTCATAAGGTAAGAAGAGACTAATTTACTAACCAGATAAGATAATAATTGCACTTGGGGCCTAAGTGATAGTGCAGCAGGTAGGGTGTTTGCCTTGCATATGGTCAAACCAGGTCAGACCCAGGTTCGATTCCTGGCATCCCATATGGTCCCCAGAGTCTGCCAGGAGTAACCCCTGAGCACCGCTGGATATGTTATCCCCCCTAAAAAAAGATAGTGTAGCACTTATCTGCAAAATTTTGTATGACACATGAGGTTATGTTTGGAATGAAGAGGTGGGATGTATACCCAAAATATTTAATTTCAATCTCCTCCCGGTATGATAATTTTAGGGGGCAAAGGAAAAGGCATACTGGAATAAATGAGGGTGCAGAACTAAATAATCTTTCCAAATGATGCTGCTATGATTCCATGCTAACATAATCTCAAAATGGACTGTTATTTTTTTCTATTTTACTTGAAAGGCAGATGTCAGAGAAATATTTGATTGACTTTTTTTTTTATAAAAATGATTTTCTTTTATGCTTTTTAATCTCCCTACCTTAGAACCCCCTCAAACAGTTAAGCTTCCCCACTTATTTATTTTTATGTATTTGTGTATTTATTTAATTACTTTATTTATTTTGGTTTTTGGGCCACGCCCAGTGATGCTCTGGAATTTCCTCCTGGTTCTGCACTCAGAAATCACTCTGAAATCACTCCTGGCTTGGGGGTAATCTATGGGACGCCGTGGGGAATCGAACCACGGTCCGTCCTAGGCTATAGCGCGGGCCAAGCAGACGCCTTCCCCGTTTCACCGCCTCTTCCCTGTTAGGCTGCTCCGCAAAGACCACTGCAAAACATCCGGTTGGGGGGGAAATAAAGGAAGACTACAACTCCCAGAATGCAGCGCTCCCATTCGGTCTCTGGCTGGTCTAATGAGCAGGTGCTGGAGAGCCTCTTCTCAATACCATTGGTCGGTTTACCCGTCAGTCAGCTTGCAGAGGGGGCGGGGAGAAAAAGCCGGCGCCGGAAGTCTCATTTCCCGCCATCGCGAGGGTCTGCCTCCTTGGTGGCGGGAAAAGTTGGTACATTTGCCCGCCGGTGCCGGATCATTTCTGGAGTCTGCGTGTTTCTGCTTTGGAGGAGGCAGGCCCGGAGGCTGCGAGCAATGGCGGGGACCGTGGTGCTGGACGATGTGGAGATGCGTGAGGCGCAGAGAGATTACTTGGATTTCTTGGATGATGAGGTGAGGGAAAAGCTGCAGCCTGGACCAAGGCCTTGCGGCCGGGTTTGCTCCTAAGGAAGGGTTCTGACCCAGTCACCAGATTCACCGCCCAGTCTCAAGATGGAGATCCACTCGATCCACTCGATCTTGTCATTTTCTGGCTGGAGAGGCAGCCCTATGCCCAGTCTCCAGATGGAGATCCACTAGATCTTGGCATTTTCTGGCAGGAGAGGCAGCTCTACATCCAGTCTCCAGATTGAGAGCCACTCGATCCACTCTATCTTGTCTTTTTTTGGCATGAGAGGCAGCCCTATGCCCAGTCTCCAAATGGAGATCCACTAGATCTTGGCATTTTCTGGCAGGCGAGGCAGCCCTACGCCCAGTCTCCAGATGGAGATACACTAGATTCACACGGTCTTGTCATTTTCTGGATGGAGAAGCAGCCCTATGCCCAGTCTCCAGAGGGAGATCCACTAGATTTTGGCATTTTCTGTAAGGAGAGGCAGCCCTACATCCAGTCTCCAGATGGAGATTCACTATATCCACTCCATCTTGTCCTTTTCTGGCAGGAAAGGCAGCCCTATGTCCAGTCTCCAGATGGAGATCCACTAGATTAACTCGATCTTGTCATTTTCCGGTGGTAGAGGCAGCCCTACATTTTTTTCCTACAAGTCAACATGAAGATCTTGTCTCAGAAGAGGCCTCCTCTTTTCATCCCAAATGCAAGCCAGAGGATCACCCCATTTCTGTCTTTTCCAGAGACCTCTCCAGCCAGTTTGCAGAAAGAATATGGGGGGAAGGATCCCTTAATGTAGAAGGAGGCCAATGACATGTATGTAGGATGTAGTAGGGCCTCTACGGTGCAGTGACTTGACTTCCTCCCCGGAAGAACACACTTTCGATTCTAGCCACTTTCTTTTCGATCTCAACATGTGATGCAGAGGAAAAGTTAAATCTTTAACATGCGATTAAAGGGTGTTTGGCATTGCTCAGTTTTGAAATCCATGGGGTATTGGTAACTGCTTTGCTAAAGATAGTTATTCTGAGATAGGAAAGAATTTTTGCTTCCTAATCCTTTAAATCCAAATTTAAGGATCTCTTTCCACATTAGACAAGATTTTGGGGCCATAAAATATTTTGTTCGGCACATTAGTTTTTAAGAACAAGTGATTTTAATCTAATAGTACAAGGCTTTATTTAACTTTTCTTTTCTTTTTCTTTTTAAAAAAAAACAAGGTTTGAATTCACTTTTCTTTGGACTTTTATTGTTTCCTAATGAAAGTGGAGAATTACCAGCCTATGAAAAGTAGTTGATGATCGTCGGAATAGCACTAACCTTGAAATCATAATTCTGAAACTGTCCCCCCAGAAGCTTAGGCTAGTGAGTGAAAAAATGTGGGAGAGATTGAATTTAACTCTTGCTGAGTGCGCGTCCTCTGTTTACAAACATCTTACTTTGAATTGGTGTTGTTTGTAATATGAAATGGTAATTTTGCAGGAAGATCAGGGAATTTATCAGAGCAAAGTTCGGGAGCTGATAAGTGACAATTTGTACCGACTGATTGTCAATGTGAATGACCTGCGCAGGAAGAATGAGAAGAGAGCTAATCGGTGAGTGGCAAGGGTTTTCAGGGGGATATTTAGACTCTAAATGAGTATGGCTCCTCTCCCCCAGATTGGAACTGGCTTCCCAGGCTTTAGAGCATTTGGTTGGAACATTGTTGACCTAGAAGCCCTCATTGCCTTACCAGCACCCAGTTTTTTTCCTTCTTTCAGAAGTATGTGGGGCTGGAAAGACAGGTCAGCAGGTAAGGCACTTACTTGCCTTGCATGTTGCTGAGCTCTTAAATCAAATCCCCAGCACTGCATATGGTCCCCTGAGTAACAGCAGTCTTGACCCCTGAGTTCAGAGCCAGAACTAAGCCCTGAACACTGCTAGGTGTGATCCCCAAATCAAAAATTAAAACAAACCAGAAATGCCACAAGTATGTGGTAGTTTCTTAGTCTTTTTCCTCCCAAGAGCACTTTCTTCTGTGTTTAGCATAGTAGCATTTATACATCTTGATAGGATGGATTAAAGTTAGTCTCATTTCTGATGAGTTGTACTGATGGCATTAGGACCTAGGACCTGAGTTTTCCTTTTTTGCCTCTTATTGTCTAAGAAACATAACATTTTCTGAATTCTGTCTAATTACTTTTTTTTTTTTTTCCCTTTGTAGCCTCCTGAACAATGCTTTTGAGGAACTGGTTGCCTTCCAGAAGGCCTTAAAGGATTTTGTGGCCTCAATTGATGCTACTTATGCCAAACAGTATGAGGAGTTCTACATAGGATTGGAGGGCAGCTTTGGCTCGAAACATGTCTCTCCCCGGACCCTTACTTCTTGCTTCTTGAGCTGTGTGGTCTGCGTAGAGGGCATTGTCACTAAATGTGAGTGCATTTCAATGGAAGGCTATCTAAGGAAATTGATGTGGGATAGGCATAGGAATGCATGTGGGAAAGCACAGTGGAGTAGTACAGCATAGCTTGTAGCTTCAGAAAGGTGGAATTTTGGAATTGTGGGATGGTGAAAACTCAGAGGAGATCTCCCAGTGTGTGACTCAGGGGACTTTGAATTACCACTTAATGCTAATTGAATGATGAATTTTATCCAGAGTGGAGGAATCTTGGATCATGGTGGTCTAATTCTAATGCTGAACTCTAGCTATTTCTCAAATTGAATCAGTTGTAAACTTCTTTGTGACTATGGTGATACTTTTTATAAATAAAGAGGAGAATTAATGACAGGTAGCATTGGAGTATCTTGAACTAGTCAGAACAACATAATATTTAGAGTCACATAGATTTTCCTGGGTTAGATCTCACTGCCTATTACTATCTAGTTAAATGATTTTGTATGTACACATTCATTTCTAGGTTCTCTGGTTCGTCCCAAAGTGGTCCGCAGTGTTCACTATTGTCCTGCTACCAAGAAGACCTTAGAAAGACATTACTCTGATCTTACCACCTTGGTGGCCTTTCCATCCAGCTCTGTTTATCCTACGAAGGTGAGGAAATTAAATTGGTGGGGCTTCTTTGGAGATTGGAGTTGCAGATGTCTGTTTTAGGGCTGGAGTCATAGTACGGTGTATAGGATGCTTGTCTTGCACACAGCCAACCTACATTTGATCCCCATTACCCTATATGGACCCCCAAGCCCACCGTGACTGCAGAACCAGGCGTAAGCCCTGAGCACTACTAGATATGGCCCCCAAACTAATAAAATACACCTGTTACTTTATAATTTTTGTAAATATTTTTTTCTGCCAGTTTGGGAGAAAGTGAGCATGAGAAATGTCTTTCTTCTTAGGTTTTTTTTTTTAGGTTGATTCAAACTAAAGATGGATGCAAGGCTTTCTTAGTGAGACAAAAGAGACTAACTTTGATTACTTGATGTCTGAACTTAATTCTGTCAGGCAATACCAACCAACTCATCACATTTTAATAGAAAATAAATATAATCAAAGAAATGTTAGGCACTGTGGAAGATATGCTATAAGTAAGATACACTGTGTTTGCTTTCATATTTATAACTGGTGAAAGACCCTTAAAGAGTATCTTATAATTATATTAAAACATACTTGAAAAGTAGCCTATGGCCAGGTAAAATGCTGAGTTTTTAAGAGGTTCAGTGACTTACTTAGAATCCCAATTATTGTGGACCTTAAGGATAAAGTCATTGTATATTTTCTTTCACTTTCTTCTCTGCTTAGAAGTAATTTAGAAACCTACTTTTGCTGGAAGGTACTCAGGTAGTGCTTTTCTGCTGATTACTATTTCTAACAAGTTCTTGAAATACATCAGGTCAGGTTTGCTGGAGGTTGTCCAGGGTGGTGTGTAAGAATATGAATTTTGAAATTACAACAGTGCTTAATAAAGACTGGCTCTTCTGTTGTGTGACTGGGGGAAATTACTTGTAAATTACTTCTAAAGCCTCAGAGATTCTATAACAGTAGAATGTTTGATATCTGCTGTGCTGAGTGAGTTGTGATGGTGACATGAGTCCATGAAATAATAGTACTTGTAGTAAACATGCAAGTAATAGCTCTTGTCTTTTGTTTGTTTGGTTTGGGCCACACTTAGGGCTTACTCCTGGTTATGTGCTCAGAAATCGCTCCTGGCTTGGGGGGGGACGACCATATGGGACACTGGGGAATCGAACCATGGTTCATCCTAGGCTAGTACTTGCAGGGCAGACACCTTACCTCTAGTGCCACCACTCTGGCCCTAGGTCTTAACTTTTTTTTTTCTAGCTCTTGTCTTTTAATTTGTTTTTTTTTTTTTTTTTTTTTGGGCCACATCTGATTGTGCTCACTTCTAGTCTGGTTTAGGAGACCATATGTGGGGATAGTGAATCAAACCTTGGTCAGCATGGCAAGTGTCTTACTCTCAGTACTGTTGCTCTAGCCCCAGCCCTTATCTTTTCAGAAAGTTTAAATTGGAAGAAAGTAAAACTTTTAAAACTGTTTTCATCGATTTGCATATAGAAAGACTTACATAAGTGTGAGCTTGTTGAACTAGGACATGCTAAATATATGTGTAATTTTAGTGTGCAGGAAATAGAACATTCCTAGTGCTCAGCACTAGGAACTCTTGAAGCCACACTTCCAACGGTAACTTGATCTAGATGTCTTATAGTGTAGATTCCATTGCCTGCTTTTAAATTTCTTCCAAATATTTTATAAGATTTATTGATGGTTAGATATTGATGGATAGATATTATGTCACACATTGTCTTTTCTCTGTAATATTCACTTGTATGAATGAAATATCACATTTTATTGATGACCATTAACATTAGGGGCAGTGCTGCAGTGAATATTGTAGCACAGACCTTTGATTGAATCTTTCTGTTGGATGTTTCCCAGGAGTAGAAATTCTGTATCATACTGAAAGCACGCACTCAGTTTCAGCAGAAGTAAGATTCTTTTTTTTTGGTTTTTGGTTTTTGGGTCACACCCGGCAGTGCTCAGGGGTTACTCCTGGCTCTGTGCTCAGAAATCACCCCTTAGCAGGCACAGGGGACCATATGGGATGCCAGGATTCGAACCACCGTCCTGCATGAAAGGCAAACACTTTACCTCCATGCTATCTCTCTGGCCTCAGAAGTAAGATTCTTAATTTAGATGCTCATATAGTCTTGATCCCTTTAGGTTAAAGATTCTCCTTTCCTTTAGGATAGAAAATGATATTGAACAGAGAAGGTACTGGTTGTTCCCTTGTTTTGTTCCCAGACGCTAAAAATGTAACAAAGTCATTTCTGAGCTATATTTGTTTTTCACAATAAGTGTGTGAAGGGTCCGGAGTGATAGCACAGTGGGTAGGGTGTTTGCCTTGCACAGGGTTGACTTAGGTTCAATCTACAGCATCCCATATGGTTCCCCAAGCCCACCAGGAATGATTTCTGAGTGCAGAGCCAGAAGTAAACCCTGAGAACTATTAGGTGTGTTTCCCTCCCCAGTAAAAAGATGAAGCCGTGGCTTCATTTTTTTTTTTTTAAAGTGTGTGTGGAGGGCATTCCTTAAGACAGTGTTGATATAACTGCTTTTCCATGTGACCTTTCCAGGACGAGGAAAACAATCCCCTGGAGACAGAATATGGCCTCTCAGTCTACAAAGACCACCAGACCATCACCATCCAGGAGATGCCCGAGAAGGCCCCAACTGGCCAACTGCCTCGTTCTGTGGACGTCATTTTGGATGATGACCTGGTGGATAAAGTGAAGCCTGGTGACCGAGTCCAGGTGGTTGGGACCTACCGCTGTCTTCCAGGGAAGAAAGGAGGCTACACCTCAGGGACTTTTAGGTCAGTCATGAGCCTTTGGAAATGTGCCTCATTTTCTGGTATTTTTTTGACCATGTTGCTATATACTATAGAATTTTAACAGTGACAGAGAACTTTACCTGACAGGAGACCAATTCTGAAATACTTGAAAACTTGAAATACGATGGGCCAGGGAGATAGCGCCAAGGGCTAGAGTTTATGCCTGTTAAATTTGAGTTTGATCCATGGAACTGCATGCCATTTACTGCCCAATTGCTGGGATGATCCTAGGGACTTCAGCACTGCTGAGCCTAAATATTGAATTGTTCATCCTGCACATCTGGGGTATTGTTAGATGTGCCCTCCTCCCCCAGGCCCTCCTGAAGACTACTTGAGAGCCACCTTGCCCAGAAAGAATCCAAGGCCTGTCTGTTATTTTTTTTTTTTTTTTTAGAATTATTTTCCTTTTATTTAAACACCATGGTTACAAAGTTGTTCATGATTGAGTTTTATTCTTTTTTTTGTTTTTGTTTTTTATTTTTATTTTTTAATATATTTTATTTAAACACCTTGGTTACATATATGATTGTGTTTGGGTTTCAGTCATGTAAAGAACACCACCCATCACCAGTGCAACATTCCCATCACCAATGTCCCAAATCTCCCTCCTCCCCACCCAACCCCCGCCTGTACTCTAGACAGGCTATTTCCCTCATACATTCTCATTATTAGGATATTTCAAAATGTAGTTATTTCTCAAACTAAACTCATCACTCTTTGTGGTGAGCTTCATGAGGTGAGCTGTAACTTCCAGCTCTTTTTTGTGTCTGAAATTATTATTGCAAGAATATCTTTCATTTTTCTTAAAACTCATAGATGAGTGAGACCATTCTGTGTTTTTCTCTCTCTCTCTCTGACATATTTCACTCAGCATAATAGATTCCATATACATCCATGTATAGGAATATTTCATGACTTCATCTCTCTTGACAGCTGCATAATATTCCATTGTGTACAGTACCACAGTTTCTTTACCATTCGTCTGTTTAAGGGCATCTTGGTTGGTTCCAGAGTCTTGCTATGGTAAATAGTGCTGCAATGAATATAGGTATAAGGAAGGGATTTTCTCTGCATCTATTGATATGATCATGTGATTTTTATTTGATGTTGTGTATTATGTTCATAGATTTACGGATGTTAAACCATCCTTGCATACCTGGGATGAAACCTACTTGATCGTAGTGGATAATCTTCTTAATGAAGCATTGAATCCTATTTGCCAGGATTTTGTTGAGGATCTTTGCATCTGCATTCATCAGTGATATTAGTCTGTAATTTTCTTTTTTCATAGCATCTCTCTCTGGTTTAAGTATCAAGGTGATGTTGGCTTCATAAAAGCTATTTGGAAGTGTTCCTGTTTTTTCGATTTCATGAAAGAGTCTTGCCAGGATTGATAGTAGTTCCTCTTGTAAAGTTTGAAAGAATTCATTAGTGAATCCATCTGGTCCTGGACTTTTGTTTTTGGGCAGACATTTGATTACCGTTTTAATTTCATCAATAGTGATGGGGTGTTTAGACATGATACATCCTCTTCCTTCAACTGTGGAAGATTATAAGAGTCCAAGAATTTATCCATTTCTTCCAGGTTCTCATTTTTAGTGGCGTAGAGTTTCTCAAAGTAGTTTCTGATTACCCTTTGAATCTCTGCCATATCAGTAGTGATCTCTCCTTTTTCATTCCTAATACGAGGTTTCTCTCTTTCTTTGTTAGTTTTGCCAGTGGTCTATCAATCTTGTTTATTTTTTCAAAGAACCAACTTCTGCTTTCGTTGATCTTTCGGATTGGTTTTTGGGCTTTCACTTCGTTGATTTCTGCTCTCAGCTTTGTTATTTCCTTCTGTCTCCCTATTTTTGGGTCCTTTGTTGAGCACTTTCTAATTCTATGAGCTGAGCTACATTGTTAAGCTGTTCAGGTAGGCCTCTTCTTCCTTCCTGATGTGTGCTTGCAAATCTATAAATTTTCCTCTCAGTACTGCTTTTGCTGTGTCCCATAAGTTCTAAATGTTTGTGTCTTTATTATCATTTGTTTCTAGGAAAGTTTTGATTTCCTCTTTGATTTCATTTCGGACTCACTGGTTATTCAGTAAGAGGCTGTTTAACTTCTAGGTGTTAAAGTTTTTCATCTGTGTCCCTGTGGAATTCACAAATAATTTCAGAGCCTTGTGGTCAGCGAAGGTAGCCTGCAAAATTTCTATCCTCTTGATATTATGGAGTTATGTTTTATGTGCCAGCATGTAGTCTATCCTGGAGAATGTCCCATGTACACTGGAGAAAAAATGTGTATCCAGGTTTCTGGGGATGGAGTGTCCTATATATATCTACTAGGTCTCTTCCATTTCTCTTCTCAGGTCTAGTATATTCTTGTTGGGTTTCAGTCTGGTTGACCTATCCAGTGTTGACAAAGCCGTGTTGAGGTCCCCCACAATTATTGTGTTACTATTGATATTATTTTTCAGATTTGTCAACAATTGTATTAAATATTTTGCTGCCCCTCATTTGGTGCATGTATGTTTAGGAGAGTGATTTCTTCCTGTTGTACATACCCCTTGACTAATACAAAATGTTCATCTTTGTCCCTTACAACTTTCCTGTATAAAGTTTGCATCATTTGATATTAGTATGGCCACTCCAGCTCTTTTATGGGTGTTGTTTTCTTGGATAATTTTTCTCCAGGATTTTACTTTGAGTCTTTGTTTGTTCTGACTATTCAGGTGCCTTTCTTGTAGGCAGCAGAAAGTTGGATTGAGTTTTTTGATCCATTTAGCCACTCTGTGTCTCTAACTGGTGCATTTAGTCCATTAACATTGAGAGAAAGAATTGTCCTGGGATTTAATGCCATCTTTATATCGAAATTTGGTGTGTGTTTTGGTCAGTCTTGTCTTAAATTAGGTCTTTCAGTTTTTCTCTTAAGAATGGTTTTGAGGGCCCGGAGAGATAGCACAGAGGCGTTTGCCTTGCAAGCAGCCGATCCAGGACCAAAGGTGGTTGGTTCGAATCCTGGTGTCCCATATGGTCCCCCATGCCTGCCCGGAGCTATTTCTGAGCAGACAGCCAGGAGTAACTCCTGAGCACTGCTGGGTGTGGCCCAAAAACAAACAAACAAACAAAGAAAAGAATGGTTTTGAGTCTGTAAAGTTTCTGAGCTGTTTTTTGTCTGTGAAAGCATGTATTCTTCCATCTAAACTGAAAGTGAGTTTTGCTGGGTTCAGTATTCTAGGCGAAGCATTCATTTCATTGAGTTTTGTCACTATGTCCCACCACTGCTTTCTGGCCTTGAGTGTTTCTGGTGACAGGTCTGCTGTACATCTCAAGGATGCTCCCTTGAATGTAATTTCCCTTTTTGATCTTGCTACTTTCAGAATTCTGACTATCTGTGGGATTCGTCATTGTGACTAGGATGCGTCTTAGGGTATTTTTTCTGGGGTCTCTTTTTGGTTGGTACTCTTTGGGCATGCAGGATTTGATCGCGTAGATTCTTTAGCTCTGGAAGTTTCTCTTTAATGATGTTCTTGATCGTTGATTCTTCCTGGAAATTTTCTTCCTGGTCTCTGGGACTCCAATGATTCTTAAGTTCTTTCTGTTGAGCTTATCATAGAGTTCTATTTTCATCTGTTTCCATTCTTTGAGTAATTTCTTCATTGTCTGTTCATTTGCTTTAAGTTTTTTTCCAGTCTCTCCCGCTGTATGGAGTTGTTATTTATCTCATCTTCCACAGCACCAATACTATTCTCAGCTTCTGTTATCCTGTTGGAGAGCTTATCCATTTTGTCATTCAATTTCATTTACTGAGTTTTTCAGGCCTGTTATTTGACCTGTTATTTTAGTTTGGAGTTTTGTGATTTCTGTCTTCATATTTTCTTGGTTCTTATTAGTGTTCTGTTCCACTTGATCCATGGTTTCTTTGAGTTCTTTGAGTATCTTCCATATTTCTTGTCTAAACTCCTTATCTGAGAGATTGATTAGTTGGTTGGTCGTTTTCTGGTCATCAGAATTGTCATCTTCATTCTCTATGTCTGATGCTGGCCTGTGTTGTTTCCCCATTGTCATACTTGTATTGTGGGTTTTTCTAAGTGATGTGGTATTCATTGGCTAAATGATGTAGGAGGCCATGCTCCTCTGGCTCCGCCCTTTCTGGGTGGGGCGACTTGCCTCCAAGGAAGGAGAGTCCTCTGTGGGTGAAGCCTCACACAGGATCAAATCTTAGGTCCGAACATGTAGCAGAGGACATTCCGCGGAGAAATGCTGGGCTTCAGTGATCCAGCACAGTACTTAGTGTGATTTTTTTTTTCCTTGTTGCAGTGGCGTTCTTTCCTTAGAAAGAGTGCACGGCCTTGGCTCTTTCTGGAGCCTTTGGGAGAGCGAATTTTCTGGGCCCTATTCAGCCCACTCCCAAGAGGTTCAGGAGACAGGACAGGAGACAAACACACACAGGCAGCACTCACAGTTTCTCACAATGGGGCCCCACTGGGCAGGCGTCTGTTATTTTATCTTAGGCTAAATGTTTTGAGTTAATGGAAATTTTTTTGAGCCTCATGGCTCACCTGGGAGTTTATTGCTATCTTTCTGTACATAATTCTCCCCTAAAACTTGGAGGTCAGCATGGATAAATACATTTTTGAGGTGAGGAAGAGTTAGTCTTTTTAGGTCATAGCCAAAGAGAGACCTAACTCTTTCTTGATTACTCTTTTTTTTTGTGTGTGTTTTTTGGGTCACGCCCGGCAGTGCTCAGGGGTTATTCCTGGCTCCAGGCTCAGAAATTGTTCCTGGCAGGCACAGGGGACCATATGGGACGCCGGGATTCGAACCGATGACCTCCTGCATGAAAGGCAAACGCCTTACCTCCATGCTATCTCTCCGGCCCCTCTTGATTACTCTTAGTTTCTTTTTTTTCCCAATGTGTTCTTACTGATTACTAGTCTAAAATGATTGATGTTAAGACTTGAAAAGTGTTAGATTTGATTTTGCTCTTTCCTTTGTTCCAGGACTGTATTGATTGCCTGTAATGTGAAGCAAATGAGCAAGGATCTTCAGCCTTCATTCTCTGCTGAGGATATAGCCAAGATCAAGAAGTTCAGTAAAACTCGCTCTAAGGTTTGTATGCCCTTTAGGGACTTGGGGTGGGGATGGGTTTGTTAAAGATGTTGTATGGACCGGGCCCTCTTCGTTAAGTGGAAGGTCAGGTTTGGCCTATTTTGAACTGATTTGATGCTAGCTTCTGGTTTTGACCAGCCAGGAATTAAAAGTATATTTTTATTACTGGTTCTTAAATATATCTTCTATATTGTATTTGGTCTAAATGGGTCTAATGCAAATATTAGAAAAAAGAGTTAGAAAAGCAATTACCTTTAATATTTTTGACATGATACTTGAGATAGTAGTGATGGAATAGCTCTTAAATTTAAAGTAGATTATTTTTGTTTATCTATTTTTCTTTATAAAGATAATGTTCACATTTAGATTTGAATAAAATATATGCTTGTGTGATTAAAATCTTTTAAATTAACACATATATTACATGCATGCTTTAATTCTTTTTAATTAACATACATACACCATATAGTTGTATTAAACCTAAAATTTTTTTAGAACCAGGAAACTTGTAGATTCAATTTCTAGGCAAGTTTTGGGATTCAGATGTTCACTGTTTCTGTTCTGATAATAGTCTGGTCAATATTTCATGTCTTAGAAGAGTAGTTCTTCAGGCATTTCAATAGATGAAAGCTAAAGTGGACTTCAGTAAAACCCTCTTGAATCTCCTCAGACTTTCACTGACTTGATTCCTCCTACAGGATATCTTTGACCAACTGGCCAGATCATTGGCCCCTAGTATCCACGGTCATGACTATGTCAAGAAGGCAATTCTCTGCTTGCTCTTGGGAGGGGTGGAACGAGATCTAGAGAATGGAAGCCACATTCGTGGGGACATCAATATTCTTCTAATAGGTAAGGTGTAGTAGAGGGTTGTTTGTGATGATCTGTACATCTCTGAGACTGATTCCTTTTGAACAATTTCTTCCCATGATAGGGCGAACAGCTAAAACAAATCATTAATGATGGTTTCTTTAGATTTCCTGACTGATAGCATTAAAAATTATCTTTTCTCAATGATAAAGGGAAAACAAAGAAAATAATATTAACAGCTATTTACTGGTATGTCTCCTGATGCCAGGAGCTGTGTGAAAAAGGGAACTTACTGGTATGTCTCCTGATCCCAGGAGCTGTGTGAAAAAGGGAACTTGCTTGGGAGGGGGATATTTTCTAGAGAGTCATTATTGCTCCTCTCTAATTCCAGGAGACCCATCTGTTGCCAAGTCACAACTGCTTCGATATGTGCTATGCACAGCACCCCGGGCTATCCCTACCACTGGCCGGGGCTCCTCTGGCGTGGGCTTGACAGCAGCTGTTACCACTGACCAGGAAACAGGTAAGGGTGTAAGGAACCTAGCGGAGGTGTGCCAGTGAGGACAAGCATCATTTTTGGTACTTACTTTAAGCACTGCACTGCCTTGTGTTGGAAAGGCACATGTACAAGGTTAGTTGAAGCCAGATATGTTGGGGACCTGACAATAATAGCGAACTAATAATTAATCTTTGGCTGTTCTTCTGTTGACAAGAATAGAGGGCGGTTAGGATGAGTTTTGAAGAAGAAAGTTGAACATCTTGCACGAGAAATAAAAATGAAACTGCACTATTTCATAAATTAAAGGAAGAGATGTGAAGAGTAGGAAAAAAATGCTATTCAGGAAATAACAGTGGGATGAGGAAAATAAAATCTATAAAGAAAGTTTGTTAGAGGCTAGTTGGTAAGGATTGTAGTGGGACAAGGACATTCCTGTTCAGGTGACAGTAGAATAGTTGGCAGCCCTTACCCCAACTTTGCTCTCCGCACAATCTCCCAGACACACTTCCTGCCAGTATTTCATTTAAGGCTCTGATTGCTACTTTCAATACATTTTCACCTGTGCTAATGCAGCTGCTTAAGAAAGAGGGCGAAATTCCTTATCTGTTTCCTACAGTCTGGACCAGGGCATGTCATTTTTCTGCTTGGCAGGAGAGCGCCGCCTGGAAGCAGGGGCTATGGTCCTGGCTGACCGAGGTGTGGTTTGCATCGATGAATTTGACAAGATGTCTGACATGGACCGCACAGCCATCCATGAAGTGATGGAGCAAGGCCGAGTCACCATCGCCAAAGCTGGCATCCATGCTCGGCTGAATGCCCGCTGCAGTGTTCTGGCTGCTGCCAATCCTGTGTATGGCAGGGTGAGTGGAATTAGCTTCTGAATCATTGTCTTTACCATTTGGCTTTGCTGAAAACTAGGGCCAAGAAACCTGTTCTAAATCACCCATGGAATAAAATTGGCCAAGAACTGAAGTGAATACTTTATCCCTTACTGTTCTTAGCTCTGGGCAGTGTTTTGTCATTGCTGTTATTGTTCTTTCTTTTTTATTTTTTTAAACCCTGTGCAAACATGAGAGAATACAGAACAGAATAAAAAAATTTGTAGACTCACAGACCACAACCTGAATTCACATTAAGATAATCATTATGTGATGGTAGAAAAATTTTATAAACAGAACAAAAGATATAATATGGAACTCGTCTTTATTCTTCTATTCCTTTTCCAAGAGATGGCTCCTAACAGCTTCTGAAGATTGTTTTTGATGGGTTTGGGGAAGCAGGGAGCTCATATCCAGCTATGCTCTGGCTATTCCTGGTCTTATGGCAGGAGTGATCCCTGGCAGTTCTTGGAGGACCATATGTGGTACAGCTGATTTGAACTAGGGCCAGCAGGGAGCAAGGGGGCAAGAAACTGGTCTGCTTTTCTGGCTCGTTTTTGAATATTTTAGAACAGCCTAAGCCCACCAACATGTACCACTATATACGTTTATTTTTTGGTCATGGATGGCAGGGGATACAGTTTGGGGTCACATTTGGCAGCATTCGGGGCCTACTCCTGGTTCTGCTTAGGAATTGCTTCTGGTGATACTTAGGACCGTGTATTGCTGGGCATTGAATTGGGGTTTGTTGTTTATGCAGGCAAATGTCTTACCCCTGTACTATCTCTCTGTCCCTGTAGGTCTCCCTTTCCATTTCTTTGTTAAGGATGCATACAGTTTATCTTTGTTTTTTAGTGTGATAATGATGTGCTATGGTATAATCTTTTATCCATCTTGGGTTCTGTGGCTTGACTCATTTCCTAGTAGCTATAGATTTGTAGGGATTTGTTTGTCTAGTCTCCATTTGACTAGTGCTAGTGTTTTCATGTTTCTTTCCAACCTAACCTGGGTTAGCCATGTGCAAGACAAGTGCCTTACCCACTGTGCTATTGCTTTGGCCCCATCCCCAAGTTCTTAATAAAGATTCTACTTTAGAAGACTAATACATTATATACTTTATACTTAGACTTTATACTTATAAACATCTTTTGTCCTCAAAGTAGTCCTGTGAGTTAGATATTTATGATCTTTTTTTTTTATATATATGAGAGAATGGAGTCATGAAAGGTTAAGTAGCTTGCTCATGAGTCACAAGTTGAAGATGGGAGTCAAGGCTTATGCTGTACTCTGGCAACTTATATTATATGGAAATGCATATTTTGGTGACTTTAAAACAATTGAAGTAGCATGGGTTTATAACAAAGGTTTCAGGTATAATATCAGCTTTTTTATACTCATGTCATTATTAAAAGTCTTGTTTTCATTCATCACCATACAGTTGATTTCACAGTATTTGGATATACCCATTTTGGAGGTGTTCAAACATTCAGATATCTGATTTCCAGTCTAGAGTTTTAGTATCAGGATCTTTTTGCTCAGGAACTTGGTGTAGTTATGACTTAGAAAGGCTCCTAAAGTTCTAATGTATAGCATGGATTGAGAACTATAATTTTTAAATTAATGTAGTATTTATCTCATTCTCAGGGGACATTCAAAGAGAAAATTGCAGGTCCTGAAATGTAATATGATCAGAATCATTAATGTCATCCTCTGGTGTGTTGGAGTGTAAGCCTCAGCTTTAGATTCAAAATTAAAAGCTAAGAGTGGGGTTCCTGAGTTCAAGGGAAAAATCTCCCTTCGGCTTATGGCATTGGGATTTAGAGATACTGATCTTTCGTACTGCAGTTTTTACTCTATATATGCTGTGTGAGGGACTCCAGAATTTTTAGTACTTTTGCTTCGCCATTTTTGTAACAGGTGAAGCAAGAGGAAGTCATCCTTTGGGTTTGACTTTGCCTTATAAATAAGAGGAACAGAATAAAGAATTTGGGATTGAGATCCCCAACCTGTGAAGTGGGGTTCTGTTTGCTTGAAAGAAAGGCTACGGGGTTTTGGTGATTTTAAGAAAAGATGATTTATGTTTCATTTAGGGAAGAGTTGGATTGCAGATGGAATGAATTGTCATTCAGTAACTTTAAATAATGCTATACTGCTTGTTTTGTTTTTTTATAAGGCCTTTCTTTTCATTCTTGCTCCTACAATTCATCCAGTCTTCTTTTTCTTTCCATTAATGTTTCTTCCACCTTTCTTTTTCCTTCTGTGCCTCAGTACGACCAGTACAAGACGCCTATGGAGAACATTGGGCTGCAGGACTCCCTGTTGTCTCGATTTGACTTGCTGTTCATTATGTTAGACCAGATGGATCCTGAGCAGGATCGGGAGATCTCAGACCATGTCCTTAGAATGCACCGATATAGAGCCCCTGGAGAGCAGGATGGTGATGGTGAGTGGGTGAGGGAGTGAATTATATACATTTCTGCATTGCAGGTGAGAATTCTATGACTGAACTACCAATGCATCCAAGAACAACTTTGACAGTGGGTTTAGAGGTAGTTCTACTTGGATTATTTGTACTAAACCTAGATTATTTGTATTGCAAGATGTTTATTGCATTCTGGATTCTTGCCTTGTGAGTCCTATCTCTCTTTCCTTTCTGTTCTATAGAAGCAGTTTCATTTGGACTAACCTCCTCCTCTTTTCTCTTAACTTCGTTTTCTAGCTATGCCTTTGGGGAGTGCTGTGGATATCCTGGCTACAGATGATCCCAACTTTGACCCAGAAGATCAACAGGACACGCAAATATATGAGAAGCATGACAGCCTTCTACATGGGACTAAGAAGAAAAAGTGAGCATTCTTTCTGCCTCACCCTGCAGGGAACATGAGATTTTTGTCCTATGTGCGCATATAGATGTTGGAACTCAGGACATGTTGCTTCCCAGGCTCAGGTTTACAGGGAGTTCTGTGTGACTTTTCTTTTCTAGATCCCTGAATACGCTTTCCCCTAGCCAGATAATCTTGTGAATGTTGTGTGATTAAGTTACATTCTGATGATTTCCTGAAATAGAGACTCTAAAGATAATCTTAACTGATAGTGGGTATGCGATTATCAAGTCATGTGACAATTCTTGAGGAGCTTCGGGGAAAATTCTTAGATAGCAAACAGTGGAGGAGTTGCAAATAGTTTTGAAAGGAGATGAGATCAGTTGCTGAAGCAAGAAATGTAGGGTCCTGTATTTCAGTGTTTGCTTTATTTTGCAGTAGGAAATCTACCTAAAACTTTTGGTTTAAGAAGGGAGAATTTGGAGTGAGAAAATTTGATTTCACTTAAGCTGCCAAGTGATTTGTGATTTGCCACTTAAGTAACTGCCAATAATCCCTAAAATTCATATCTATAGAATGAAATTATAAATATTTGAGAGGGCCTTGTACATGTTCCCAGTGGGAATTATAAACATGTGTTCTGGGCCCTCTAGTCTTGTCCTCTTGCTTGGGGAGCAGTGCCATCACCCTGGGCAGATACTAAGCTGTGATGTAGAAGTGTAATTCATTGGCTATCCACCCAGGGAGAAGATGGTGAGTGCAGCTTTCATGAGGAAGTACATCCATGTGGCCAAAATGATTAAACCCATCCTAACACAGGAGTCAGCCACCTACATTGCAGAAGAGTACTCACGCCTGCGCAGCCAAGACAGCATGAGCTCGGACACTGCCAGGGTGAGTTTCTGAGCAGAAGCTGCTCCTGCCAGCCCTGTGCACCCAGAGCTCTGAGATCATGTCAACTTGGTGATTTCCTTATTATTGCTTTTCTTCAGATCTTTACCTTTTTTTTTTTTCTTTGTGATTCTTTATCTTTTCTTTCTGGGCTCAAAGGCTATAGTCCTGTTTTCTTTTACCAATGGGAAATGAAACGAGAACCATGGAGATAACATGTATCTCCTTGTTCCAAGTGACATTGGCCTCCAGAACCTGTAAACTCAGTATAAATGTCAGAGGAGGCTCCCCAGAAGGTGATTTTTGAATTGCACACTGACAAACAATTGGGTGACACATTGAGCAAGTAGGACAGCTGGCAAAGCTGTTTCTAGAAACAATATACGACTATCCATGAATTTATCGCAATCTGTTGGGTGGTTTCATTGCAGAAAGACAAGTTCACAAGCCTCAGCATGTGTACTAAACATGGATTTTTGGATTTAGACATGATCCTCGCTTACCTACAACACAGGATAGAACTTCTGCCTTCTGGATTTCTTTTGTTAGCACTTTCTTGACTTTCATATCACTGATTTGAAATGTTAGATTATTTTATTCATTGAACAGGCACTAGCTACCCTGTGCCTTTATTTATTTATTTATTTATTTTTTTTAAATTTTTTTTTCAAGTCCCCCCTGGCACTGCTAAGTGTTTACTCCTGGCTCTATGCTCAGGTGTCATTCCTGGCAGTGCTCAGGGATTGAACCATATGGAATTGAACCTGGGTCGGCCTCATGCCAGGCATATTCGCTATCTGCTGTGCTATTGCTCTGGCCCCTTGTATCAGAGTTGACATAGTTAATTGTAATACATTTGTTTTCAGGTTAAGTGGGAGCAAAATTATTAAGAAAGAAAATTTGTGCAAATTATTTATTGTATCTCATAATGAGGTCATTATTGTCTGAAGGTTTATTAAGCTTTTGTTGCTAGTTGATCATTCTCTTACTTCTGTTTCTGTATATTAGATAGCTGCAGATACACCTTGGTATCTAAACTGGTGTGTTTCTATGGATCTGACAGTATTAAAAAGTTGGGAGTTGTCACACAGCTACACTGTCCAGGAATGCAAGCACTAATGCTTATACCGCAGCTTTTGTGGGGCATGTTTTTAGCTGTCAGGGCTTCTGGATGTATAAGAGATGGGGGAAGGGTGTCTTCACTCAATCCAAAAAAGTCCTGGGGATGTCAGCTCAAATACGGAGGCATACTTGGAATTGGATGGAATTGGATTGGTGATTCTGCAAAGAGCTATAGATAAGTGGAAGTAAGGCATTTGCCTTGCATGCATAAGGACTGTGGTTCTAATCCTGGCATCCCGTATGGTCCCCCAAGACTGCCAGGAGCAATTTCTGAGCATAGAGTCAGGAGTAACCTCTGTTGAAGTGGTAGTTGTAGATAGTTGTCTGGTCGACTCTGGGGAGCATACTGGGTACCAGGAACCTGGATTGATAGTATACAAGGCAAGCCCACCTTACTGTCATTCTGGCACCAACCCTCTTTCTTTTTTCTTTTTTTTTTTTTGCCCTTTTTGGGCACACCGGGTGATTGCTGAGTAATTGCTCTTGGCTTTGGGGACCATATGGGATGCCTGGGGATCGAACTGTGGTCCATCCTAGACTAGTGTGTGCAAGGCAGGTGCCTTATAGCTTGCGCCACTGCTCTGGCCCCCCTCTTTTTTTATTTTTAATAATTACATTATTTAAGCACTGTGGTTACAAAATTGTTCATGATTGAGTTTCAGTCATACAACAACCTTCACCAGTGCACTTTTCCCACTACCATGTCCCTTGTTTCCCTACCTCTCCCACCCTCCCACCCTCTCACCTTCTCCCTTCTCTCTCTCTCTCTCTCTCTCTCTCTCTCTCTCTCTCTCTCTCCTTTTTTTTTATTGTTTTTTTGTTTTTTGGGTCACACCCGCCAGCGCTCAGAGGTTACTCCTGACTCTGTGTTCAGAAATTGCTCCTGGCAGGTTTCGGGGGACCGTATGGGATGCCAGGATTTGAACCACAGTCCTTATGCATGCAAGGCAAATGCCTTACCTCCATGCTATCTCTCCGGCCCCCCTCCTTTTCTTTTTTAACACTATGACCAATGCTTTGTTTTGAAGCTTTCTTTTCCTTTTTTTAAATTAATATCTTTATTTAAACACCTTGATTACAAATATGATTGTAGTTGAGTTTCAGTCATGTAAAGAGCACTGCCCTTCACCAGTGCAACATTCCTACCACCAGTGTCCCAAATCTCCCTCCTTCTCATCCCCCACCCCCACCTGTACTCTATACAGGCTTTCTACTCCCTCATTCATTTGCATTGTTAAGATAGTTCTCAGTGTAGTTATTACTCTAACTGCACTCATCATGATGAGCTTCATGTCATGACCTGGACTTTCCAGCCCTCCTGTCTTTTGTCTCTGAGAATTATTGCAAAAATTTCTTTCATTTGTTTTTTAAAGACCATAGATGAGTGAAACTATTCTGCGTCTGTATCTCTCTTCCTCTGACTTATTTCACTCATCATAATAGATTCCATGTACATCCATGTATAGGAAAATTTCATGACTTCATCTCTCCTGATGGCTGCATAATATTCCATTGTGTATATGTACCACAGATTCTTTAGCCATTCATCTGTTGAAGGGCATCTTGGTTGTTTCCAGAGTCTGGCTATTGTAAATAATGCTACAATGAATATAGGTGTGAGGAAGGAATTTTTGTGTTGTACTTTTGTGTTCCTAGGGTATATATCTAGGAGTGGTATAGCTGGATCCTATGGGAGCTCAGTTTCCAGGTTCTGGAGGAATCTCCATATCACTTTCCATAAAGGTTGAACTAGATGGCATTTCCACCAGCAGTGAATAAGAGTTCCTTTCTCACCACATCCCCGTCGGCACTGCTTGTTCTCATTCTTTGTGATATGCGCCAATCTCTGTGGTGTGCGATGGTATGTCATATTGTTTTGATTTGCATCTTTCTGATGATTAGTGATGTGGAACATTTTTTATGTGCCTTTTGGCCATTTGTATTTCTTTTTTGTCAAAGTGTCTATGCATTTCTTTTCCCCATTTTTTGATGGAATTAGATTTTTTTTTTCTTATAAAGTTCTGTCAGTGCCTTGTATATTTTGGATATTAGCCCCTTATCTGAACGGTATTGGGTGAATTGTTTCTCTCACTCAGTGAGTGGCTCTTGTATCCTGGGCGCTATTTCCTTTGATGTGCTGAAGCTTCTCAGCTTAATATATTCTCATCTGTTTATCTCTGTTTCCACTTGTTTGGAGAGTGGTGTTTCCTCCTTAAAGATGCCTTTAGTCTCAATGTCATGAAGTGTTTTACCTATGTGTTGTTCTATATACCTTATAGTTTCAGGTCTTATATCAAGGTTTTGGATTTGGATTTGACCTTGGTACATGGTGTTAGCTGGGGATCTGATTTCGCTTTTTTGTAAGTGGCTAACCTGTTATGCCAACATCATTTGTTGAAGAAGCTTTCCTTGCTCCATTTAGGATTTCTCACTCCTTTATCAAAGATTAATTGATTATATATCTGGGGGAACATTCTCTGAGTACTCATGTCTATTCCACTGATCTGAGGGTCTGTCTTTATTCCAATACCATGCTGTTTTGATAACTATTGCTTTGTAATACAATTTAAAGTTAGGGAAAGTAATGCCTCCCATATTCCTTTTCCCACGGATTGCTTTAGTTATTCGATGGTATTTATTGTTCCAAATGAATTTCAGAAGTGTTTGATCCACTTCTTTGAAGAATGTCATGGGTATCTTTAGAGGGATTGCATTAAATCTGTACAATGCTTTGGGGAGTATTGCCATTTTAATTACATTAATCCTGCCAATCCATGAGCAGGGTATGTGTTTCCATTTCCGTGTGTCCTCTCTTATTTCTTGGAGCAGGGTTTTATAGATTTCTTTATATAGGTCCTTCACATCTTTGGTCAAGTTGACTCCAAGATATTTGAGTTTGTGTGGCACTAGTGTGAATGAATGGGGTTGTTTTCTTAATGTCCATTTCTTCCCTGTCATTATTGGTGTATAAAAAGGCCATTGATTTTTGTGTGTTAATTTTGTAGCCTACCACCTTGCTATATGAATCTATTGTTTCTTGAAACTTTTTGGTAGTCTGTAGGGTTTTCTAAGTAGATTATCATGTCATCTGCAATCAGTGAGAGCTTGACTTCTTCCTTTCCTATCTGGATTTCCTTGATATTTTTTTCTTGCCTAATACTATAGCAAGTACTTCCAGTACTATGTTGAATAGGAGTGGTGAGGGAGGACAGCCTTGTCTTGTACCAGAATTTAGAGGGAAGGCTTTTAGTTTTTCTCCATTGAGGATAATATTTGCCATTGGCTTGTGGTAGATGGCCTTAACTATATTGAGAAAGGTTCCCTTTATTCCCATCTTGCTGAGAGTTTTTATCAAGAATGGGTGTTGGACTTTATCAAATGCTTTCTCTGCATCTATTGATATGATCATATGATTTTTATTTTTCTTGTTGTTTATATTGTGTATTATGTTGATAGATTCCCAGATGTTAAGCCGTCCTTGCATTCCTGGGATGAAACCTACTTGATTGTAGTGAATGATCCTCTTGATGAGGCATTGAATCCTATTTGCCAGGATTTTGTTGAGGAATTCTGCATCTGTGTTTATCAGGGATATTGGTCTATAATTTTCCTTTTTGGCAGCATCTCTGTCTGGTTTTGGTATCAAGGTGATGTTGGCTTCATAAAAGCTATTTGGAAGTATTCCCATTTTTTCAATTTCATGAAAGAGCCTGCCCAGGATTGGTTCCTCTTGAAAGTTTGGAAGAATTCATTAGTGAATCCATCTGGACCTGGGCTTTTTTTGTCTTTGGGCACACATTTGATTACCTTTTTAATTTCCTCAATAGTGATGGGGGGGTGTTTAGGTGTTCTACATACTCCTTATTCAACCTTGAAAGAATATAAGAGTCCAAGAATTTATCCATTTCTTCCAGGTTCTCATGTTTAGTGTCATAGTTTCTCAAAGTAGTCTGATTACCCTTTGAATCTCTGCAATATCTGTAGTGATCTCCCCCTTTTTATTTCTAATACAGGTTATCAAGTTTCTCTCTCTCTTTCTTTGTGAGTTTTGCCAATGGTCTATCAATCTTGTTTATTTTTTCAAGGAACCAACTTCGGCTTTTGTTGATCTTTCGGATTTTTTTTTTTCCCACTTCATTGATTTCTGCTCTACAAGCTTTCTTTTCTAATCTGGACAGGTTCCAGTATCTCAAAGGACCTCTTGCTAAATAAGTTATTCTAGCTGTGGTTTTTGTGGATTGGTAAATCCCTCGGAACTCCTTCAGTTCTGCTGGTGCATACAGGATTTTGAACAGCTTTTTCAATGATTTAATAATTGGAATTTTTAATGAAATTATAAGCTTTCTAAATCATTAACTGCTTTGGCAAGTTTGCATTTAAATATAGATTGTTTTGGGTTTTAAATGTTATATTGAATATAACTGATGACATGGAAAACTTTGAAAATAGAAGTGATAAGCACCTACATTACTGCAGCATCATTCAGTGTGATAGGAGGGAGGGGTGATAGGAAGAAACAGTTATTCCTTAGTTCTGATCCCTGATTAGGTCATTCTGATATTTCATTAATTATGCCTTAATATCTTTGTCCCTTTCCCTATATTCCTCCCTCCTTCCCTCAATACACACACACACACACACACACACACACACACACACACACTCACTCACACACACAATCTCTCTCTTCCCCCCCCCCCCTCTCTCTCTCTCTCTCACTCTTCCTGGATCATATTTATTTTGGTATATTTTATATGGTAGCTAAAGAGATTGTGGTACTTTGAATCCTTTGGTTACACTTAATAGAGCTTTTCTAGTATTGTATTCCATTTCTGTACAGTAAGATTGTGCTACGCCTCAGGAATTTGGATAAATAAAGTATCCGTGTTTTCTTGCACAGACTTCTCCAGTTACAGCCAGGACACTGGAAACTCTGATTCGATTGGCCACTGCCCATGCAAAGGCCCGCATGAGCAAGACTGTAGATCTGCAGGATGCAGAGGAAGCAGTGGAGCTGGTCCAATATGCGTATTTCAAGAAGGTAAGCTGCATGGGGCCGGAGAGGTGGAGCTAGAGGTAAGGTGTCTACCTTGCGTAGGATCCCCAGGCGTCCCATATGGTCCCCCCAAGCCATGAGGGATTTCTGAGCGCATAGCCAGGAGTAACCCCTTATCATCAAACGGGTGTGGCCCAAAAACCAAAAAAAAAAAAAAAAAAAAAAGAAGGTAAGCTGCAGATTGCAGCAGATGCGTGGGCATGAGCGACTGACTTTTCAGAACATTTCTCTAGCCATTTTCAAGACCAACATCTATATTTGCACCCAAGGCATCATCTCTTCTTTTTCTGGAACCCTGGATACCAGTGGCTCTCAATCCTGATGTTTGTTAAAACCAACCAGAATGAGTTAAAATCCTGTTTCCAAGCCCCATAATAGTTCCCAGAGATATTGCTTGAGTTAATGCTATAGCTCTTTTGTTTGTTTGTTTGTTTGTTTTTGGTTGCTCCTGTCTCTGTGCTCAGAAATTGCTCCTGGCAGGCACAGGAGACCATATGGGATGCCAGGATTTGAACCACCATCCATCCTTGGTTGGCTGCGTGCAAGGCAAACGTCCTACCACTGTGCTGTCTCTCAGGCCCCAATAGCTTTGATCATCAGTTTTCTGTCTACCCTGTTTTATTTTTCTCCTACAAAATAAGGTGCTCCTCAAATATTGGCCTTGATCATCTATTTGGACCTTTCTCCTGGGCATTGTGTTCTATTGGTCTGTCAAAAACTCATGTCAGAAGTTTAGTTTACACACTTGCCTCTTCCATTTTCTTATTTCTATTGTGACACTGTGTCTGTTATTTGAGATAGTAAACCTGACATTTTTTTCCTTGTTTTCCCACCCTTTCCCTGATCTGGCAAATTAATGCTTTGGGGGCTAGATGAAGGTCTGATGTTTTATTTGTTTACAGGTATTTTATTTTTGACAGGAAGGGCATTGACTTAAATACCTGAATTTTATAAAGAAAGATATGGTTACTCACTTAATTATTATGGACTATTACCACCACCACCACCACCACCACCACCACCACTCCCATTGATTACTTAATTTGTTAAACTCTCATTGAGGACCTACTTATGTGAAAGGCATTGAACAGGAGAAGTAGAGTGAGTCAGGGTGACTTGGTACAGGGACTTTTGTTTGTTTGGGTTTTTGTTGTTTTGGTTTTTGGGTCACACCTGGCAGCACTTAGGGGTTCCACCTGGCTCTGCTCTCAGAAGTCACTCCTGGCAGGTTCGGGAGACCAGATGGGATGCTGAAATTTGAACTGTGGCCCGTTGTGTGTTGGCCACATGCATGGCAAATTGCCTTACCGCTGTGCTATTGCTCCAGCTGTTTTTACATTTTTTTATTGAATTACCATGACATCCAGAGTTAAAAAGTTGATAATTTAGTTTCAGTCATACACTGTTTCCACCTGTTGTCCCTTTATCAGCGTTCATTTCCTGCCACCAATTTCCCCACTTTTCCGTCTATCCTACCTCTCTCTTTTTCCTTCTTAATTTTTTAGGCACCGTGGTTTGCAATATTGTTAATGCAAGGGTATCACGGATATTACTATATTTCCTTTGAGCACCCAGTTCTTGTTCAGAGTGATCATCCCATCTATTATCATAATGATTTCCCCCATTTCTCTTGTTTTGGATATTATAATACTATGGTTTTGTGTTTTGTGTTTGTTGTTTTTAATTCTGCAAATGAGTACAATCCTTCTATGTAAGGGATAAGGACTCTTGCTTAGAATTCTGTACTCAGTTTTTTGGCATCCTTCCAAGCCATGACTTCCTTCCAGCCATAACATTTGTCTTGGTCCTAGGTTCTAGAGAAGGAAAGGAAACGTAAGAAGCGAGATGAGAGTGAATCAGAGGCAGAAGATGAAGAAGAGAGTGGCCAGGAAGTCCAGGAGCAGAAGAAGAAGAGGTAGTGTTGGGGAGAAGAAAAATGAAATAAAAAAAATATCAGGGCTGGACTGAGGGGTGGTGGGTGGACCAAGTTCAGAGGGTGATAAGAATGGAGCTTCCTGGATCCTGAATCTAGCAGGATTATAGGCAGTTGGCCATTTCATACTAAGGGAATGCTCATCCATAGGAACTCATTCAGAGGTTTCAGAATATGCATTCCAAATTCTTTTCCTAGGATTATTTTTCCTTCTTGTGCCTCTTGTTGATATTTCAAAAAGCTTTAGGAAATAGGGCTTAATTTATTCGGTAGACATTTGGCTTTTTTGTTTGGTTGGTTGTCTTTGTTTTTAATAAAAAGTAATAGTTTGTACAGGCCTAGCTCCCTTTTTCTGTTGTAATGGGGCTCCAAAACTTTTCTTTGTTTTTGGGTATTTTTAGGAGGAGGACTCGTCGCTCAGATGCCAAGGATGGGGAGTCCTATGACCCCTATGACTTCAGTGACACAGAAAAAGAAATGCCTCAAGGTAAGTGACACCCCTTCCTGAAGAAAGGTTGTTGCTTTTACTCTTGCCTCTTGATTCCCTTTTCTGGTCTGTTCTCATTCATCTCTGATGAGGGTCCTGCAAGGATTGCAGGCTCCAACCTAAATTTTATTTGGACCATTCACAGCAAAAACTTTTTTGCTCTCTTGTTGAACTGTTGACTAGTACAAGCATCCTCAAATTTTACATCATTTAGTAGTTCGTCCCATGTTTCTTTAATGACTCTAGAAGAACTTTAGGAAATCAGTGTTGAGTAAGAATCAGAGATTAGAGAAGATAATTTCTTGGTGTTTGTAAAAAGGCTTCACCCTGTTCTTTTTCTCTCTGCAACCACTTGTCCTTGAAAGTGCACACACCAAAGACAGCAGACACGCAGGAGACTAAAGATTCACAGGAGACCAAGGAGGCCGAGTCCCAGAAAGTGGAATTGAGTGAATCCAGGTGAGTTGGAAAGTGAATTTTGTGTGCTGCTGTGGCAGTTTTCCCTCTGGAAAAAGGAAAATACTGTTCCTCTACAGAGCTCAAAATTGGAGGCCCAATGCTTTTAACAACACTTTGGTTTGTGTGTATGTGTGTGTGTGGTGGGAGCGATGGTGGTTTGGATCACACCTGGCAATGTTCAGAGCTAACTCCTAGCTCTGCATTCAGGGATCATTTTTGGTCATATGGTCTTTCAAAAGTACTCACTGTACTTTTGTTCTGGACCCCCCCCCCCCAAAAAAAAAAACAAAACACTTTAATATTTTGATGATAGGGCCGGAACTGTGGTGCAAGCAGTTGAGTGTTTGCTTTGCATGCGCTAACATTGGAAGGACCACGGTTCAATCCCCCGATGTCCCATATGGTCCCCCAAGCTGGGAGCGATTTCTGAGCGCATAGCCAGGAGTAACCCATGAGCATCACCGGGTGTGGCCCAAAAAGCAAAAAAATATTATTTTTTGATGATAACTTCAAGGTTATAACAATACTTGCATAAATAGTGAACAACTCTTTTATTACCCAGAGAATTCCCAGTGGTTTATGTTTCATTATTTGCTGTATCAATACTTAGCTCTAAAAATTTCAAGCATCTTGTGAGGGTCAGGAGAAGAGTTAGAGTAAAGGCAAAATTTTGTCTCTTTGATTTTGGGTTAATGTATATTAATATATTTTATATGTGTTCATGTTTACATATTTTCCCCAACACCATTTGTTGCCTCATTTTAAGATATTTAAACCATTTTTTTAAAAAAAATATTAATGTTTTCTCCTCTACTTTCCTTCTGTTGCTGTGTTTGGGGTTGGGAATTGCTTATACTTGGTCATGTGCTAGATAGAGGTGGCATATTTCATGTGATGCTGGGGATCCCAAAGGGCTGTGTTTTACTGGGTTCACACAATACCAGGAATCAGACTAAGCCTCAAGCCTACAAGCTCTACCATTGAGCTATCCCTGAACCTAGAATTTTTATTTTTGAACCTAGAATTTCAAAAATTTTTATTTATAAACTTGTTCTCCATACCAAAGATACTCAATAGCTAAGGTTTTCTTTTTCTTTTTTTTTAATACCTCAGGCATATTACAATATACCTACTGAAAAATAGAAAAGACTAAAGTATTTAGGTAAAAAAGCATAGTACAGTGAATTGTGATTTTTATCCCACATTGTAGTGATTGTCTGATTTGAAAATTTTTGAATCTGGGCCGGAGAGATAGCATGGAGGTAAGGCGTTTGCCTTGCATGTAGAAAGACAGGGGTTCAAATCCCAGCATCTAACATGGTCCCCCGAGCCTGCCAGGAGCGATTTCTGAGCATAGAGCCAGGAGTAACCCCTGAGCACTGCAGGGTATGACCAAAAAAAAATGAAAGAAAAAAAGAAAGTTTCTGAATCAGAGGCCAGAGAGATAGAACAGTGGTAGGATGTTTGCCTTGCATGCAAGGTTTTTGGGCCACACCTGGTGATGCTCAGGGGTTACTCTTCGTTCTGCACTCAAAAATTGCTCCTGGCTTGGGGGACCATATGGGACACCGGGGATCGAACCAAGGTCTGTCCTGGATTAGCTGCAGGCAAAGCAAATGCCTGATCGCTGTGCTATCTCTCCAGCCCCATTGCTGATTTTTTTTAAATATATACAAAGCTCTATAATATAGCAAGTGTGGCCTAAAAAGGGGGATGCCCAAATGTGGAGCAACCAATAAAGGCAGGAGTGTGTGTAAAATAGTATGAGGGGACATCTGTTTAACATGGTTTTCCCAATGGAGATATAACTGAGAGCATTTGGGTCTGCTTACTATTTCTTACCCACTCCCTTACTTCCTACCTCGGGCAGGTTGAAGGCCTTCAAGGCAGCCCTCTTAGAAGTGTTTCAGGAAGCTCACGCACAGTCGGTGGGTATGAATCGCCTCACGGAATCCATCAACCGGGACAAAGAAGAACCCTTCTCTTCCGAGGAGATCCAGGCTGCCCTGAACAAGATGCAGGATGACAACCAGGTCATGGTGTCCGAGGGCATCATCTTCCTCATCTGAGGATGCCTCATCGTTGAACTTTGGGCTTCTGCAAGAAAATTTCTCCTATATTTCCTTCCCTCGCCTCCACTCCCTTGACCATTCCACTGTCTTTGCCTTCATTACTTGAATAACAGTGTTGAACTGAACTGAGGTTGTGGGTTTGGGACTCGGTGGAAGCTTTGAGAATGAGTATCAAACAGGGACATGGAAGCAGAAAAGAGAGTGATTAGATAGACCAAGCATCTTTGCTCTAAGCAACTGGTTCCCATCACAAGAACAAACCAGACCTTTATTTTTCAATAAATAACTTGAATCCTGTTTCGTTTTATGGAATAGGGGGGCATAATTGGTCTCTTTATCCTTTCTATTTGTTGACTATTTCTTTTCTCCCAGCACTTACCGGTCATTTAAGGAGCAGTCTGGGGGCTTTTATGCTGGTGGAGAGATGCTCTTGAGGCAGGTTCTGAGCTCAATTTTCTCTATACCAGTTGTGATTAGTAGTACATTATTATTATATTAGTATTCGTATAATTACCCAAGGCCTGGAATAAACGTAGCCTATATTTTTACTGTACTCATGGCCTTAACGACTGTATGTTTAAAGCATGGGAGTAATTTTCTTGGCTGGATCCCAGTTCAGTATTAAAGCAGGCAATATATTTTTTTTTCTTGACAGCTCTGTCCTGCAGTTTATTTGCTGTATTTTTTTTTCTTTGTTGTTCCAAGTCACCACAAGGTGGCAGCAGAGTGTCATGCTCGTTGCAGAGTAGGGCTTCAGGTAGTGTGGATTCATTCCTCAATGACACCAGCATCTATTGATGAAAATTGTGCAGCCTTAACCCTGCTGAATTGAACCAGTGAAATAGCTACAGGAGGCCAGCGTGTTAAAGCTCAGAAGACTCATCTTCTGCTTAGATTCTTGTGAGATAATAACCCTTCATGAAGAAATAATACCTGACATATCAGATTCCTCAATATTGGGCATTTTGTTCATGGAAAGAACTTTTACTGGATTCTTGTGAAACAGATTATCTTTGACTAACCAGCCCTTAAAAGTTTGTTCGTTTTTTTTGTTAAGACATTTGTAGAAACCCTGGGGAACGTTTATATTTCTGTATGGTTTGGATAATTTATGAAGAATATGTAAGGCTGTCTAAATTAAAGGAAGACCAAAAAGTGTGTGACTTTATGGGGGGCCTGAATCACAGGATTAGAAGTTGCTCTGAAAAAGAAGAGTTATCTAGTTCCTAAGTGTAGTGCATCATTGAGGTACTTGTGTTGGTTTTGGGGCTACGCCTGGCCATCTCCAGTGCTTATCTCTGGCTCTCCATCCGGGATTTATCAAACATTCCTGGCAGAGTTTAGGGGACTATATGGAATGATGTGAATCAAATCTGGGTTAGCAGTAGGCAAGGTAAGTATCATGCCCCTGTGCTATCACTCCAATCCCCAATGGTACTTTAACATTTTATATACATTTTATATACATACATTTTTCATACCATAAGATGCACTTTTTTCCCCACAAGATGCAACTTGTGGAGTGAATGCCACCTGGAACTGAAGCTTGAGTGCAGAGGAGGAGAGCATACAGTGAAAATATAATATAAAAAATATGATATATATTCACCATGATTTACTTAAAGTACTGTCAGCAGGAGGGTTTCATATATGTACTCTCTTGATATCTGACCACACTTCCTACCAGTGTTCCTTTCCCTCTGCCCAGGGTCTCAGGGTCCCCGCCCTCTACTTGTTTCTGTGGGAGTAACTCCCACCCTCACCATAAAGCACATTATCAGAAGATTTTCTTTTATTTCTTATGGCCTGGGTTTCCCCTCCCCTGCCCTGAATGGAATACAAAATTGTGATGCTTGCTCTTCACAGGAAAGAAATTGAAGTCCTTTTGGAAGTGAAGTGAGGGCCAGTGGATTTAAATTGCTGCTTCACAGACCATATCCTTGGGTTGTATATGGTTCCAAAGGAGAACCATATGTTGAGCACCAGCATTGAGTCTAGATTGTGCTGCAGTGGTTCAAAAATAGAATTTTGTACTTGGGAGGCTTGCAGATTGTCGGGCTGTGTGTGTCTTGTGCCCACAAAAATTGTAAAATAAATATGCAAATGAGTATCAGGAATGGAGAAAACTTGGTTTAAAGAAAAGTGCTATTTTCTGGTGTTTCTGTGATCTCTTCCAAATCATTTATTGAAATAAATGATTTATTGACCAAAGGATTTATTGATAATGTTGTGTATGTAAACATTTTAATGGGATTATTATGTTACTGACCCTACCCTGATCGGTGATTGTGCCCTACCCTAGGCATTCTGGCATTCTGCTCCCACCCTAGGGTGGTACCTGATTCTGGGGCATAAAAGCAAGGGTCTGTGGAAGGCGAGAGGCTTTTTGTCCTGGACCTATTCTTAAGCCTTTTGGCTTCGGCCTCTTCACAGAATAAAGAGCTGTTTTCTTCAGAAGCCTGACTGCCTGTTGGCTTTCTTCCTACCACATTCATCTCAGAACCGCCGACTGAACAGGGTAATAGACGTGTGGTCCGAGCTGGAGGAGAAAGGCCTCATCCTCCATCCCTCCATCAGTCAACTTCTTCAGGGGCTGACTTGCAACAGATAGGACTCTTGTTCTCTATCTTTGCTTCTGTTCTGAAGCTTGGAAGCCATAGCCAGCCATGCTCAGGTCTTATTTCTGGCTTTGTGCTCTGAGATCACTCCTGGAGGTACTTAGAGGAACCTGTGCAGTGTTGGTGATTAATCTGGGGTCAGCAGTATCGTAAGGCAAGTGCCTTACCTTGTATGTAATTTCTTTGTGTTGTCCCTGCTCTCTGCTTCACCCTTGAGGTAGCCAAAGTACAGAGTAGGGGCATAGGGAGATGCACCCAATATCTTGATAATAGCAGAATCTCATAGATCCTTTGCTGACAGTAAAGACCTCTGCAGATTTAATAATGAAAGAAGACTCGGTCAGCAGCCAAAATAAGCACTATTAATTGTAATGAAATACCTTGGAAACTTAAGAGATTTTTAAATCTTGCATGTATTGTTTTCCTTTGGGGGGCCGTGCACTCCGGCTTTGCTCAGGGATCTATTCCTGGTGGAGCTTGGGGAACTGACTATATGCAGTACTAGGTTCTAAACCCAGATAGTCATGTATAAAGAAAAGAAAGTGTCACCCACAGACCATCTCTTTCAGCATTAGAGGAAGCATTTAAAGAACAGATTCCTACATACTATTTCTGGGTTCATGATTACTGTGGAAACCGGGAGTAGGTCCTTAAAGAGGGGTTTGATCCCTTCCTATAGGTCAATCCCAGAGGCTGTAGTGTTGGCACAATGCCAAGAAGGAACTCGACCCAAATTCTCTCACATTTTATTCCCAAATTCTTCACATTCAAGTTTGTCATCTGACATTGTAAGCCTGTGGGTTTTAGGGACAAGAAGCCATGCTACTCAAGTTCTTAACTCTTCTGGGTAACTCAAGTATTAATATGAAAATATAGTTTTTCTTACAGATAGATAATTTGGTATGTGTTGCCGAGTATCGATTTGGCGAGTCACTTCAGAGCATCATGCTATTCATCTGTAGATTAAAGGGATCACTGCTTTCTTGTGTGCTTGTCTCAGAGCAGAGGGTGTGAGACAAGGAACTGTTCCATAGTCTCCATTGTTAGAGCAAATTCCAGCCTTCACTGGAAAAAAATGGTCCATGTTGATAAGTTAAAAAATATTTCTTTGATCAGAACCATTTAAAACTATTTCTTCCCTCTATGAGTTGCACTGTCCATGAGTCAGTTCCTGCTGCTCTGACATAAAAGCTTTACATGGAATCTTGACTTCTAGTTTGTGGCAATAGTCTTTATTTTAGTTGTTTATTTGTTCTTCTTTCTTAAAAAATTAGACTCACCAGGAAGGTGTTTAATACTTGGGAACTTAGGGATGCTGGCCATAGGATGTGGGGCCTCACATATACTAGTCATGGGCTCTGTATTTTATTTCCTCAACACTGACCTTTTGTTTTTAAGCCTCTTCCAAGAGCTAAATCTGTTCAGAGTGGCAGTGTTAGGATCCTCACCACATTCTTGTGAGATTGGCTCAGTAAGAAAACATGGAGGAGGAAGAGGAAGAGACAGACTGAGAAACCAAAGATTTGGTATCAGTTCTCTCCACCTCGTCTTTTCTGATATTTTTAATTCAGTTGCCCTAATACCTCTAGATTTTTTTTGGAGGGGCCATCTACCCAATGGGTTTGAGTGGAATAAAGGAGATATATGAGTCATCTGTGTGCTAACCAGCTCTGCTCAGTCCCAAGGACAGCTGTATCAGTCTTGACCTGTATCCCAACTTGTCTCCTCAGCAATGCCCAGTCACCAACACTTCTGGTTTCCCGTAGGGAAGGACAGAGGTTTGCATTCTGCTCTAGGAAATGGGTTCTGTGTTTAAATTCCTGACTTGTGGATGGTCTTGAAAGTTGAAGGTCATAAAAAGTTAAAAAATAATGTATTTTAAAATAAATGTATTTTTTGTTATCAGTGAGTGCTTGATTTATAAACCTGTTTTCATATCTGTGTATCCAGGACTATGTGAAAATTTTGGAGGTCAATAGGGGTCTCGAGTGGAAAAAGTTGAGGCAACCCTGGTTATTTATTGCCTGAATGGGCCGACCACTTCCTTAAGGGGAAATACTTGTGTTTTTGTTGCATGTGTGTACGTGTGTTTCTGTGTGCTTGGAAAAGGAGGTAGTTAAATGAGGTGATCACTGAGGTTCCTTGCAGTCATGACTGATCTTTAACACCCAGTATCCATTTTACCCAAAAGACATTTTAGCCCTGAAATCATTGGAGCCTTTTGGCATGTTGTTCGGCATCTTGTTCAGTGACCTTTGAGGGAAGTGATGCCTGTACCACTCCATTTTGTGGATAAAGCTGTATAGCTTTCAATGATCTCAGTTTTATTGAATCCCTAGAAAAAATGTAGGTACAGCAGGCATTTTTGTTTAATTCTATTTTAATTTGCTGAAATATAAACCTAGCTCACTGTTTTCGGGTCTGATGCATCCATGATGAGAGCTGATTTCTGCCTGGTCCATTATTAACCAGCATGGATTCTCAGCTCATTCTCTTCAGTCTTTCCCCAAGGGAGAGAATGAACATTCTAAATTCTTTTGCTACATATTTTTACTATTAAATCCCGAGTATTTTCTCAGAGCCTGTAGGAGGATATTAGCCTCTGCTGAGATTTACCATTCTGATAATAGGTCTCAGCAGGTTCTTTTTTGTAGCTATCTAAGCCTTCCTACCTTCAAAGACCCAACATTTAACCTTGCAAAGCAAAGGTCAGCTTATGTCTCTGGCTGCTTGTCTATTTACCTGGATGGAATCCTGAATGGGCACTTTGATGAAACTAGATAAATGTTTCTGAAAGTCTAAACTAATGTGATTAAGTGTGTGTAGTTCTCTTTATATTTGTTTTTGGTCACTCCTGGTGGTGTGCTGCTCAGGGTTTTTTCCTGTCTCTATACTCAGGAATTAGTCCTGGTAGTGCTGGAGGACCACTGGGATGTCAGGGGTTGAACCTAAGTCTGCTGTATGAAAGGCAAATAGCTCAAAGCACAATGAGTAGGCCATTTGCATTGCATACAGGCAGCCATGGTTCAATCCCCAGCTTCCCATATGGTCCCCTAAGCATGCTATGAGTAATTTTCGAACACAGATCCAGGAGAAACCTCAGTGTGTGTGTGTGTGTGTGTGTGTGTGTGTGTGTGTGTGTGTGTGTGTGTGTGTAGAAACACACATTATATCTAATCTACGTACTGTACAGTGTGTGTGTGTAGAAACACATTATATCTAATCTACGTACTGTACAGTGTGTGTGTGTGTGTGTGTGTGTGTAGAAACACACATTATATCTAATCTACGCACTGTACTGTCTCCAGTCTCAAAATATATGCATTGTTTGATGATTTAAAAGAATTGTGATCAATAACTTCCTAAACATGGACTGTTAAAGAAAATTGAGACCAAAAATGATCTCATCACCCTATGCTAACTACAGTAATTTATTCTTGGTCCTTTTTAAGGTCAGTATAGAATATCAGTGATCTCGATATTAGCAAGTTTCAGATTGGGCATTTGCACCTGAGAGGAACAATAATCTGTAGGAATTTGGAAATTAGGACTGTTTCTGAAACTTGAAATTTAAAGTTGGATTTTCAAAAATGTTGCAGCAGAAAAAAATGCAACATAGAAAACAACTGGCATTAAAAATTAACAACAACTAAGCCTATTAGAATTAATCTCAAAATATTATCTACTATTGAAAGATAGTAGAGTGAATAGGACACTTACCTTGCATGTGACAAGTTCAATCTCTTGTAACTAATATGGTTCCTGGGCCCTGCCAGGAGTGATTCCTGAAGTAAGTCCTGAGCACTGCCAGATGGCCCAAAAACCAAAACCAAAATAGAAGAAATATTGTCTGTAGATTCTAAACTATCAAGCAAACTTTGACTTTCATAGAAACAAAAACAAACTTCATCCCATTAGTGATTGGTCACATGAAAAGAGCTTAGTTCTTTTTTATTTTTATTTTTTTCCTTTGGTTTTTGGCCACACTCGGTAGCCAAACTCAGGTTTCTCATTACTCTGTGTTCAGAAATTACTCAGCATGCTTGAGGGACCATATGGGATGCTGGGGATTGAACTCTGGCTGGCTGTGTGCCAGGCAAATGATCTACCTGCTGTGCTTTGAGCTTTTATGCACTTGAGATATTTAAGCAGTTGCCTATATTTCCTAAACACTTAGTATATAGTATGCATTATGTAAATGATTAACTTGATTACTTAAGTCTTTCTACAGTCTTACAAGCTGAACTCAATCTTCTGTTCATTACTTTTATTGGGAGTGGGGGAGTGTTTGGGTATCCTTGGTAGTGAATGCTCAGAGGCTATTTTTGTCTCTTCTCAGGAATAATTGTGTGTGTGTGTGTGTGTGTGTGTGTGTGTGTGTGTGTGTGTGTGTGTGCAGGCTTGGGGACCAAATAGATGCCAGGATTCGAACCACCTTCCTTCTGTGTATGCAAGGCAAACACCCTACTTCCATGTTATCTCTTTGGTCCCAGGAATGATCCTTGATGGTGTTTAGGAGATGATATGCAGTGCTGAAGACTGAACCAAGTGCCTTTAGCAAATGCCTTTAGCTTATTTATCTTAAAAATAAGTTTTTTCGGGTCACACCCAGTGGTGCTCAGGGGTTACTCCTGGCTCTGTGCTCAGAAATAACTCCTGGTAGGCACAGGTGACCATATATGATGCTAGAATTTGAACCACTGTTCATCCTGAATCGGCTGTGTGCAAGGCAAACGCCCTACCCCTGTGCTATCTCTCCGGCCCCCTAAAAATAAGGGATGGCATGATAATTACAGTGGGTAGAGTATTTTCCTTGCTTGTCATATCCCTGGCACAACATAGTCCTGAGCCCTATCAGAAGTGATCCCTGAGCACAGAGACAGGAATAAGTCTGGAGCACGTTTAGGTGTGCCCCTCCACCAAAACAAAAGAAGAAGAACAACAAAAAACTCAAAAAACCAACAATAACAAAAATGTGTTGCACACTTTGTTAAAAATAACTTATTCCCCTTTCCTTTGGTGGTTGTGATTCTCTAGGGCACATTATTTGGGTACAGTGTTTTACATGTCAGTTTGGGAGCTTGCACTTGACCGGGGTCTCAAACTCGAGGCCTGCAAACGGCCCTCCGTACAACATTTTGTGGCCGTGCCCTAGAGGAATCTTTTTTTGTTTTGTTTTGTTTTAGTTGTTTGTGTCACACCCCACATTGTTCAAGGCTTACTACTGACTTTGCACTCAAGGATCACCCTGACTTTGCCTCCTGAGGCCCGCAGGTAAATTGAGTTTGAGACCCCTGCACTTGACTGAGGTATATCAGAGATATGTGTTGGATCATGCTCAGTGTGCTGGGGAAGGGGGGGAGTGATTTTGGGGATCAATCTCCCTACCCATACATGCAAGACAGGCACTTTGCCACTGAGGTATCCCAATACCTCCTGTGGTTGATTATATTTTCTCAATTTTATAGAAAAGGAAATAGGCTTATAGAGAAATGAGGTTAGATCATGTGTTTGGAGTCTTATAGTTAGATTTAAAAAATGATTGAAGATCATTTACATGCTAGCTAAATAGATAAATAAACCACTAACACTTCAGTGGGGCAGACTCCATATAGAAAACTGTAAAACAGGCAGAAGGCAAAAGTTTTTATAGACTAAATTGACAAGAGGAGAAAAATATAAAATACTTGGTGGGTGTAACATAACAACCTTGTTTGATTCTGAAAAGGTCTGGGGTTGGCTTGGCATGGGTTGACTGAATCTAATGCATTTCTCATCAAGCAGGATTTTTTTTTTTTTTTAAGAAAATTCAGTGTACCCAAGAGATAATATAGAATTACCTTGCCTTGCATGCAGCTGTCCCTGATTAGATCACCAGCATTGTGCATAGACCCCTGAACATTGCCAAGAATGATCCATTAGCACAGAGCTGGGGTTAAGCCTTGAGCACTACAGGGAGTGACCCCCAGACCCATATAAGTTGAAAAAGTGGTCTAAGTTTTGATCTGTTAACATGCATCCCTAGCAAAAAATGGGTTCATTTTGGTCCTAGAAATTTATTTTAACCACTGGATTCATTTTAATTTTTAAACTTTGGATTTTAAATCACATGGTTAGTATACTAGTGTTTACCTATACACTTGTGGTATATATACATATTTACATACTGGGCTTCCTAATGTCTGTGGTGGCCTAATCATCACACTGCTGCTCCTCTCAAAGGGCTTTCCTTGGCTGCTGAGCTCTGGGGATGCTGGAGGTGGTCAGAGCTATATCTCTGAGTGAACCTAGTTTGACATCTTTGGGTACCAGTGTGCAGAGAGGAAACCCCAGGTCTCCTGGAGTAAACAACTGAGCAATGTCAGTAATTTGTGCAGAGAGCAGAGGAACCTATCTGGTGTTACTGGGGGTTGCTGGTTTTCATCAAGCATGTGCCAGGTTGGACAACAGAGTTATCAGGTACTCTACATGCAGGAACCTATAAAACTTCAAACTACGAACATTTTTGTAACAATGGTGCTTAAATAAATTATTACTAAGAAAACTAAAAATGAATGAGACACAACTCTCTAATTACAAAAGAATAAAGAGAACGTTAAGGAATAGAAAAACAAGTACAATCTAGTTTCCCAAACAAAGAAAGCAAGCTCTGCCCTTCCTTTCATCTAAATATAGGCCTATAAAGTTGAGTGGTTGTTAACACTTTTTTAGGGTTATGTATAAAGCTGTATTCAAGAAGCTTTGTTGCTAAATTTTTCACTTTTTTTAAAAAGCAAGGTTGGGCTTGAGCTGCACCCAGCAGTACACAGGGCAGGGGCTTGCTCGGTACTTCAGAGTAATCCCTGGTAGTGCTAAGGGGACCGTCTGATACTGGGGATTTGAACTGGGCTTGGCCACATGCAATGCAAGAATTAGCTGTTGCTAATTTTTTGTGTACCTACTCTTATTTACTTCCTTAAGATGGTTTTTTAGACATACAAATTGCTGGATCAAAAATATGAATACTAGAGCTGGATAGATAGTTCAAAGGGATCAATTGTTTGCTTTTTGGGTAGGAGCCCCAGATCTGATCTCTGGCACCACATAGTTCAAGTACTACCAGAAGCAACCGTTGAGTAGCCCCTTAAGCGCTACTGTTATGTCCTATCAATCCAAAAAACACCATCTCCCTCCCAGAGGCATTATAAAAAGTTTCAAATGCAGTTATATTAAATCACCAATTTATATTGCCACCTGAGCAATGGCCTTTGTTCTATATCCTTACTGACATTGAGTATAATCACTAGATATAATATATCCACACATTTTAATTACTCAAATTCAATCTGGTTCAAATTTGGAATCAGAGATCTCATACTTTGCATGGTAACTTTCAGTAATACTTGCAATATAATTATGGGGTAGCTTAAAACTTCTGCCTATGTTACTTATGACAAATGCAGAAAAGGTAACTAGCTTCCTATCTGACAGTGTTGCTGAGACCTGGAAACAGCAGAGTAAGGCATGTCACTAAAACTGTTTGGCCCGGGGGACCACATATTCTAGCCGCCCTGGGGTGAGGGAAGAGGAAATGGGAGGTAGGACAGAAACGGAGGTGTAGGGAGGACAATTTGGTGATGGGGATCTCCCCCTGATTTTATGTAAATATGTACCTAAATATTATTGTCAACACTATGTAAACCACTATGATCAAAATAAAAATTAAAAAATAAACTGTTTGGCCCCATTTGTTGTTGCTTGTTTGGGGGTCATACTAGGCTGTGATCAGGGCTTACTCCTGGCTCTGTACTCATAAATCACTCCTGGAGGTGTTCAAGGGCTCATATGTATGCTTGGGACTGAGTCAGGGTTGCCTGCTTACAAAGCAGCACCTTACAGATCTTTCTGGTCCATGTCTGACCGATCTTAATTGCTTTTATCATCTTGTCATGCAGATAAATGTCTGTAAGGAGAGCAATGCTCATGCACTGCAAAGGACAAGCAGAGATGCCCATGGGTTCTGACTGAAGTCTGCATATCATGTTGAAAATGCTTCTCCTATGAATTTGAGCTATTCACTATTTCAGACCTTCTCACCCACCCCGTGGCATATTCGGGATGTTCTCCAGCCTGCACCTGGGGAAAATTTCTTTCTCTTCTCTAGGTTTAGAGTCAGGGCCTCTGGGTTTTGATTTTCAGATCTGCTATTGATTAGTTGGGTAGTTTTTCGTGCATTCTTTCAGTCTTTATCTTTTGATCTGGGAAATGAAACCTCTTTTATTTGTTAAATTTTTCTTTCGTTTTGTTTTTGTTTTTTTGTGCCACAGCCAGTGATGCTCAGGATCTCAAAAATCTCTTCTGGCTTGGGGGACCATATGGAATGCCGGAAGATCGAACCTCTGTTCACCCTGGTTCAGCTGCGTGCAAGGCAAACACCCTACCACTTGTGCTACTGCTCCAGCCCCATTATTTATTAAGTTTTGCCCTCAAGAATAATCAAATGAAATACAGTAAGGCGAATGAACAGTCTGGCTTTAGGAACAGCTTAGGTGGTTATTATCATTGGTGGAACTTGGTTAAAAAAGTGGGAAAGTGGAACCTGACTGGAAGAAGCAGACTAGAGGGAAAACAGGAGGCCTGGGTTCAGGTTGGGCCTCTTCCCCGTGGCTGTCTGGAGAAAACCATTCAGCTTTCCTCATCAACTCCAGATCTTAGAAATTCTCTGACCTGCTCAGCCCTTGGGATCACTAGGAACAGACATCCAAGATAGACAGCTCCCAGTCTTGGTCACTGATCTAATGGGATACTGAAGGAGGGCTACCTATTGAGAGAGACATGGAGAGGGTCACAGTTTCATTCTCTGAATTCTCTGCTTAGCCTCACATCTATTTTATTTTATTTATTTTATTTTTAATATAAATCTTTATTTAAGCACCAGAATTACTTTAGGCATTCTCTACAACTGTAAGAAGTGCTAGAGGCTGCCTGGGCAGGAATCTTCTCAGACAGTCTTTCATTTTTCCTAAAGGTGGGTCTCTGATCTTCATGTCCTCTATGTCCTCCCCACCCCATGCAGACAGGAAGAGAGGAAGGATTCCTGCTGTTTGGGAAGCATTTGTCTTCTGTTCCTTAGGCCCCTCTGTTGTCCCTTCTTCCCTCTTTTTGTGTCTTTTCCTTCCCCTTCAGACATCCTGCCCCCTGCAAAGAGGAAGAGCTGCCACTCAGAGGCCCACTTCCTCTTGCTACTGGGCAGTGCTTTTATGTCACTTAGGAGAAGCTGAGATTCATCTTTCTGAGTCAGTCTGGGCAGGAGTGAAAGTGACACATTTCTTAGAAGGGTGGTTGCTCCAGCGTCCTTCCTTTCCCTCCCTCCCTCCCTCCCTTCCAGAGCCCTTTCTATCTCCCCATATTTTTTTCTCTCCTAAACCTGGATTTTTATAGCAAACATATGATATTAAGATATAGAATTTTTTAGCCTTTGCAATTATGTGATTGTCTTTCACAGAAAGTGTGGTGCTGGGCAGGGGTGAGTAGGTCAGGGGCTATGACTCAAAGAGCTGACAAAGATACTTTGCAAGTGTGAGACCACAAGTTTGTTCTTAGGCACTGTTTGTACCCCTTACTCCATCATTGGCTGCAAACTTGGAGCTAACCCTGGCATACATGAATCCAATTTCTCTTATCTAAACACACACACACACACACACACACACACACACACACACACACACAAACACTTCACAATTGTAAGCCTTCTTTGGAAACTGAGATTGTTGGTATGTTCAGATAGCAAAATAGCAATGCTTTGGAGAGTTTGTTTTCATAGGTTCCCAAAGTTGTCAAAGAACTTGGAGATAGTACAGCCTCGGTCCAAATGTCCCCTTTGGCAGAACATGATTTTTCTCTGCAGTATCTTTTTATGTTCTTGTTTTGGGGTCGCACCTGGCAGCACTCAGGGGTTACTCCTGGTTTTATGCTAAGAAATTGCTCCTGGCAGGCTCGGGGGACCATATGGGATGCTGGGATTCGAACCACCGTCCTTCTGCATGCAAGGCAAACGCCCTGTCTCTATGCTATCTCTCCATCCCCTCTGCAGTATCTTTTTTGTTTGTTTGTTTGTTTGCTTGTTTTTGAGCCACACCCGGCAGTGCTCAGGGGTTACTCCTGGCTATCTGCTCAGAAATAGCACCTGGCAGGCACGGGGGACCATATGAGACGCCGGGATTCGAACCAACCACTTTGGGTCCTAGATCAGTTGCTTGCAAGGCAAACGCTGCTGTGCTATCTCTCCGGCCCTTGCAGTATCTTAAGAAAGGGTGCTGTTCATCAGGCCTAAGGAGTGACTGGTAAAAGTTACCTTTAGATAGTTGCCAAATATTTGAAGAGAATATTGTGAAAGCTTTTTCTTTTCCACGCCCCCCCCCATAATTAGTCATTTAGGGAGATAACTCATAGGAATGGAAGTAAACTTACTGAAAGAAATACATTCTCTACCTCCTTATATTCAATTCCTGAGTTTCTGCTCTTTAAACTGTGAAAAGATAGTTAAATAGGTGAAAGGATGCATTATATATGTGTACAGAGGTCTTTACTGAAAACGAGTGATAACTCAAAGAATTGATTGATCAAGACTTATATACCACTTTAATGAAAGGTGGTAGGTATTTAGAAAATAACTGACAAAGGAAAGAGGGTTTTAGTCTTCCTCTAAGGAAGTTAGCCATGTAAATATCCAGGATAAGTTAAAATAAGGCTTGTTTATTTATTTATTTATTTATTTATTTTTCAACATCCCCACTTCACCAGTGCAACATTCCCATCACCAATGTCCCAAGTGTCTCTTCTCCCAACCCACCCCAGCCTGTGCTCTAGACAGGCTTTCTACTTCCCTCTTTCACTGGTTCTTCCAGCCATTCTCTCTTTTGTCTCTGAGAATTATTGCAAAAATGTCTTTTATTTTTCTTAAAGCCCATAGACGAGTGAGACTATTCTGCGCCTCTATCTCCCTCTGACTTATTTCACTCAGCATAATAGATTCCATGTACATCCATGTATAGGAAAATATCATAACTTCATCTCTTCTGGTGGCTGCATAATATTCCATTGTATATATGTACCACAGTTTCTTTAGCCATTCATCTATTGAGGGTCATCTAGGCTGTTTCCAGAGTCTGGCTATTGTAAACAGTGCTGCAATGAATATAGGTGTGAGGAAGGGATTTTTGTATTGTATTTTTGTGTTCCTAGGATATATCCCTAGGAGTGGTATACCTGGATTGTATGGGAACTTGATTTCCAGTTTTTGGAGGAATCTCCATATCGCTTTCCATAAAGGTTGGCTTGTTTAGTAGAATATTTTATGTAGACCCATGTATGTAACTCATCTAATGAGAAAAATGGTTCCCCATGTTTTTAGACATCTGCTTCTTCTTGTTATAAGAGAGTAAAACATCTTTACAGATGGAAACATTACCAAGGAAATTTATGCCATTATTTTAGAAAAAGAGAAAGAGCAGAGACATTCAGAATCTATTCTTTCTCAACTGCTTCTCAAAACTATCTTTAAGCCAAAGGGTTGTACTCAGGAATAGCACACTATGATTCATTTCATTAGCAGAAAATGAAAGGAAGAAAAAATTAACTATTACTAAGTCCAATTTAAACAAAATCAAGTGACTAAATATTTGTTGAGCCCCATATCTGGATAGAGGTGATGGAAATGGTTGTATCCTTTTCTTGTTTTTGTCTTTCAGTTTTTGGGTCACAGCAGGCAATGCCTAGCGAATCAATCATACTCAGGGATGCAAGGCAGGATCCTACCTGCTGTACTATTTTTCTGGCCACAATTTTACCCTTTAAAGAATTTAAGACACACAAAGAAGATTAGGAATAAACTTTAAACATTTTAGACTAACATTGTTAGATTAAACATTAAAAAAGGCACCCTCTGCTGGTGGGAATGCCATCTGTTCAACCATTATGGAAAGCGATATGGAGATTCCTCCAAAAACTGGAAATCGAGCTCCCATATGACCCAGCTATACTACTCCTAGGAATATACCCTAGGAACACAAAAATACAATACAAAAACCCCTTCCTTACACCTATATTCATTGCAGCTCTATTTACCATAGCAAGACTCTGGAAACAACCAAGATGCCCTTCAACAGACGAATGGCTAAAGAAACTGTGGTACATATACACAATGGAATATTATGCAGCTGTCAGGAGAGATGAAGTCATGAAATTTTCCTATACATGGATGTACACGGAATCTATTATGCTGAGTGAAATAAGTCAGAGAGAGAGAGAGAAACGCAGAATGGTCTCACTCATCTATGGGTTTTAAGAAAAATGAAAGACATTCTTGCAATGATAATTTTCAGACACAAAAGAGAAAAGAGCTGGAAGTTCCAGCTCACCTCAGGAAGCTCACCACAGAGTGATGAGTTTAGTGAGAGAAATAACTACATTTTGAACTGTCCTAATAATGAGAATGTATGAGGGAAATGGAAAGCCTGTCTAGAGTACACGCAGGGGTCGGGTGGGGAGGAAGGAGACTTGGGACATTGGTGATGGGAATGTTGCACTCACTGGTGATGGGGGGTGTTCTTTACATGACTGAAACCCAAACACAATCATGTATGTAATCAAGGTGTTTAAACAAAATATCTATTAAAAAATAAAAAGGCACCTCAAAGTAAGTAATAAGTATAGGAAATGCCATGTGGAGTCGTCAGAGTTCTCAGAAGAGGGAAAACCATAGGAGATGGAGTTTATGGATGAAACTAGGAATGTGGGTGGTACGTCTATGGGAAGAAAAAATGGAAATGCTTATTCCGGGAGAAAGGAACCAGCCTTGAGAGGAGGAAGACTCAGAAATATACATTTCGTGAAACCAATATGAAGAACTTAGCTCGTGTATAAGATGAGAAGAAAATTTACTTTAATATTTCATTTAAATATCACCAGAATATTTGTAGTTTTTTTTTCCTGTCTTTTTTTTGGGGGGGGTGTGTGTAGGGCAGGTGTTGGGCCATACCTGGTGATGCTCAGGGTTTACCGCTGGTTTTGCCCTCTGAAATTTCTCCTAGTGTGTCTTGGGAGACCATATGGGATGCTGAGGATTAATTAACCCCAAGTTGGTTGCGTGCAAAACAAGTTTCCCACCTAGTACTTTCTCTCAGGTTCTATCTTTTTTTCTTTCTTTTTTGGTGTTTGGTTTTTGGGTCACACCCGGCAGAGCTCAGGGGTTACTCCTGGCTCTACACTCAGAAATCGCTCCTGGTAGGCTCAGGGGACCATAGGGGATGCCAGGATTCCAACCACCATCCTTCTGCATGCAAGGCAAATGCCCTGCCTCTATCTCTTTGGCTCCAGGTTCTACCTTTTTAATGAAGCTGTTGGCTTTTATGTGGCTGGTGTCTTGAGAATTGGTTATCTAGAGACAGAAGTTATCCTCCCAATTCTCAGCCAGCCAAATGAATCTTGTTTATTGGTAAGATGACTGGAGTGGGGGTGAAGAGTGGGGAGCACTGGAACAATTGTGGTGAATCCCTGCTTTTGCATGGTGAGGGAAACTGACTGAGCAAAATTAGTGGTAGGAAGTCAGGAAAATTCAACAGTGGTACTTCCTTATATGGGTTTTCCCCAGGCTCAGGTACTCCTGGTAGTAGGTTGACTAATTCCATCCACGATGCTGCAGGAAATAAATCAGTCTGATTGCTGAGTCAGTGAAAGTCTGCACGAAACTTCGAGTTGTCTGCAGTTAGCTTGTGGGAAGCTGGGTCAACCATATACAAAGCAGCTGCTGTTGAATTTTGACATTGGAACAACCTCCTTTCCTGTAATATTTTCATACTTGCTTCAACCTTGGATGCCTTTCTCCAGATGTAAATGGGTATATAGTTCTTGGAAAACAGCATGGAGATTGAAGACTCTTTATTGCTTCTCTTAATCATGTCTCAAGAGTACTGATGATGCTCCTTTTCTCAGTTTCAGAAAACAAAATGCATCAAGTGAGCCTGTGATAATTTTATGGGAGTCCCATGCTGTCCTCAATGTTCCATAAAGTGGTGCATCTTAGACTTCCATTTGATACTAAACCCTGGAGGATCTTTGAAAATGGTCTTATATAATGGGGTGGTGGGGGATTTGGAAGTCTACATTTCAAAGAAGCTCTGGGCTTGTGCCAGCAAGCTACAAGCTCCTGGTCTCAGTCAAATTCTAAGACCAAGTCTTTCTTAATGGTGCTTACTTTCTCATTCCCAGTTCTTTGTAGAGTCTTCTGCATGGCTTTCTCTCCACATGGCTTTGATTTGGAGATGTCATAAGATTCTTTTGTACGTAACGTTTTACCTCAAATATAGAATGAAAGAGAATTAAAGCACAGTAGAGTCATAAGAATAATTTAAATACTAAGCTCATGAGTCATAGAAGTTTCTTTGTCATGTTAGTTATGGGAATTTTCTTTACTGGTATTGCTCTACATTTTTCTTTTCTCCAGTTTAATCATATTCTTAATATATGTATGTGCAGCTATTTTCTTCTTTATTTTACACTGGATTATATTTGTACTTTCATTTTAAAAAAATGGGTTTATGGGCAATATCAGACTGTTGTAATACTCGTGTCTTACTCCTGACTTTGAACTCAGGAATCACTACTGGCAGGGCTCAGGGAACAATATGGGGTACCAGATATTGAACCTGGTTTGATCACAAGCAAGGTGAACATACTACCTGCTGCACTTATCTGCTTGAACCTTCCTTATCTTTGTAGTTTTAAAAAGGCCTAAGATAAATTATCTCCAAAGTATAGGTCCCATGTGTTCTGACACAAAAGTCATGTAACTCTTGGGTTTTTGTTTGCTTGCTTTTTTTTGGGGGGGGGCACACCAGCAATATTCAGGGGTCACTACTGGCTCTGTACTTGGGAATTACTTTTGACAGCGCTTAGAGAACCATATAGGATGCTGGGGATTAAACCCAGGTCAGCTGAATACAAGGATATTTGTCCAGATGATGGTCTCTGTCTTTTTGTCAGTGGAACTTTCATTTTCTGTTTCTCTGACTTCCACTATGAACCTGACACAGTGACTGGTACAGAATGTGTGGGTGACAAATGACAAATGGTGTTTTTGTTTACTGGGAGAGAATACTTTATCATAAATGCATTCACAGGCTCTCACAGAAGTAGATTAAGCATTGAGGGGCCTATTATTTTATCTGTTTCTTTTTTTTTAGTGACTTCAATTTTATTATGCCTAGGAGTCTTACACAGCACTTTTTTTTTTTTTTAGCAGGGGAGAGCCCGAATCCAGTCCCCTACTACCACAAATTATGCAGTCAAGTTTCTCACATTTGGGGAAATCGCAGGGGTCAGCATATCTTGAGTGCAATGGATAAGCCTCCCCCTGGGGAAACCACCTTTGTGATCATGGTATCTCACCTGCCAGGTAAGTATTCTTACACAGCACTTAAGGGACCAACCTTCCTTTCTTCCTTCCTTTTATTGGGAAAGCCAAACTCAATGTTGTCCAGGATCTGTAGTGCTCAGGTGCCATGTGATGCTAGGGATAGAACCCAGGACCTTATGCATGCAAGGTCTATTGTTTACCTCTTGGGCCATATTTCTTGTTGAAGTTCTTTTAAGCATTTCTATAGTCTTATCAAGTCATAGTAATTTCATAGTTTTATTGGGTTTAACCACACTGCTAGCTTCTGATTTCTAAACTCACTGGCTTAGCATTCCCGGATCCTCTGTCCCTGATGACCCCGGCAGCTAGGCAGTAAAACAATTCACTGACACCAGCGATCTACAGACTGGCCCCAAAGACAAACAGACCACCATAATGTGAGCTGAGATGAATGGTGTCAGGAAGGGGGTCTGGGGATTGTATCTTTTTCTATCAATATTATTGAATGGTGGGAACTAGAATTTATGTAGACCTGTGGAATGTTTGAAATGTAACCTGCATGTAGCCTCATTATTATATGAATTTCTATAAGAATCTGGGAGTTACTGAGCTCAGGGTCCTGCAGACTGAATTCCTGCTAAACCAGGAGACTGCTAGGGACCCAGAGTGCTTTGGTAATTGTAATTAAACCCTGCATTTGTTGTTTACAGCTCTGAAGTTTCATGGTCTTTATCGAGGCACTGGGTTTTCCCCGACTCAGGACTCTCCTTGGGCCCTCCTCGGGCCTTAGGCTCTCTCAGTCCCTTTTAACGTTTCTGACTATATATGTGTTCATATATTTTTAAATAGAGGCTAAACCTTATGATGCAGGGGATTGAGCATAGAGGTTAGCATTTGCTGAGCCTGCGTACTACCAGTTTTTCTCTTTTTTATTTTTAGCCATTTTCTTCTTTTTCCATGCAACTTTTTATACAGATTCTACATTTGCTTATTATCCAGGTAAAGAAAAAATTAAGCAGTGTACTGTATGTCACATATATATGTAGTGGAGGGCTTCTGTTATTTAGCCTTTGTTGAACAAAGCTTGATGTGATTCCTATATCCACATACTCACACAAAAACCCTGACATTGTATTTTTACTTAGTTTGTTAACTTTTAAAAATTAGATTGAATTTTTGTTATTTGCAATACTGTTATTGGTGTTTTCACAGGAACATAACTCTATGACACAGCCGTCACCAAGATGCCAATATCTTCCTCCTTTTTTATTTCCCAACTCAGTTGCCACATTTTTATTTCTTATATTTTATTCTTTTTTATTTGCTTCATTATTAATAATGGTTTTTCATACACAGGGGACTACACAGGATGCTGGCTATCAAATCTGGTTTGGCCGCATATAAGGCAAGTGCCCTACTGCTGTACTATAGCTCCAACAACCATTGCTCTGTTGTTAACCTTGCTTAATCTAGTAGAAGACAAGCCATTCTCTATGCCACATATTGGAAAATTTGTCCTATTTAGAGAAGCTCTTTTAAAGGTTCTTGAAAAACTGATTTCAAAGCTATAAATTCCCCTGTCCAAAAAAGTTCTGTATACATCCTTTAAATTGAAATAATAGCTGTATAGAGTATTCTTGGTAAAGTGCCCATATCATTGGAATTTTTGAACTATATCCTTCCATATTCTTCTAGCTTATGTAGAGTCTCATTTGATAGATCAGCTGTATATCTAATGGATTTTCCTTTGTATGTAAGCTCCTTTTTTGCTCTTCCTGATGTACAAATGCTGACTCTATCTTTGGATTTTGTCATTTTTGTGTATAATGTGATTTGGAGTTTTCCTTATTGGGTCTAACTTCACTGAAATCTTTTCGGTCTCTTGGATCTCAGTGCAAGCAAAAAAACTTAACCTTCGTATTATCTCTCCAATCTTATTTTAGTTAATTTATTTTATTATTTGTTGTTGTTTTGTTTTGGGGCCACATCCGGTGATGCTCAGGGATTACTCCTAGCTATGCGATTAGAAATTGCTCCTGGCTTGGGGAACCATATGGGACTCCAGAGATTAGAAACTCTGTCCTGGGTCAGCCATGTGCAGAGCAAATGCCCTACTGTTACGCCACCAGTCTGGCTCCTTTAATTAATTTATTTTGAGGGAATTTGAGTGGGCCACACCTGGAGGTATTCAGGGATTACTTTTTTCTTTTTTAAAAAAATAATTAAGTTCTTTATTGAAACACCCTGGTTACAAATTTTTCACGATTGAGTTTTCTATATACAATGTACATCTCCTTCACTAGTGCCTATTTCCTACCATTGATGTCCCCAGTTTCCCTCTAATCCCCTCCCTGCAGACATATTACTTCTCTCTTTCTTCCTTTTTTCCTTTTAGACACTGTGGTTTGCAGTACTATTAATGAAGGGTTACCATGCATATCACTTTATCTCTTTTTAGCACCCAGTCCTTGCCCAGAGTGATGTTTCAACTATAATTGTCATTGTCATAGTGGTTTCTGTTACCCCTCCCAGGGCAAAAATGCTAACCTTACCTGATGGTCAGACCAGCCCACTTCTGGGAGGGGTCTATGGAAGGTAACAAAGGGGATGCCTGAGGGGTATAAGAAAGATTCAGCTCTGGGCCAGAGAGATAGCATGGTGGTAGGGTGTTTGCCTTGCATGCAGAAGGACAGTGGTTTGAATCCTGATGGTTCTAATTATGGTATCCCATATGGTCCCCTGAGCCTGCCAGGAGCACAAAGCCAGGAATAACCCCTGAGTGCTGCCAGGTGTGACCCAAAAAAAACAAAAACAAAAAACAAAAATCAAAAGAAAGAGAGAGCTTCAGCAAGAAGCCTCAGCAGGAAGCAGAATGGAGAGATGATACAGACAGATAGATGCAGGAGCAGGAAAGAGACTGCTTAGTGGCAAGGGCCTATTAATAATAAAGCTTTATGTCTCCTGAAATCTAACTGCTGTGAATAATTTCTTCGCTGTTATCCTAAACCCTCAGACCTGTCAGGCCAAAGAAGCTGCAGGCACCTGGCCTGGCTGTGAAAGCCTCATTATCCATTCACCATCATCCACCACCATCAAGGATTCTTATTAATTTAATTAATACAACAGTTCCTTCTAATTGCACTTCTCCACTATTTGTGGAAAGCTTCCTACCAATGACTGGTTCTCCTGATCTTCTCTATTGATTTTGGATATTATTGCCGTGCTATCTGTTTTCCTTCCCTTATATCCCACAAATGCGTGCAATAGTTCTGTTTCTATGTCTGTTCTTCTCCTTCTGACTTATTTCACTCAGCATAATACTCTCCACGTCCATCTTTGCATAGCAAATTTTATGACTTCATTTTTCCCAATGGCTTCATAGTATTCCATTATGTGGATGTACCATAGTTTCTTTAGACACTCATCTGTTTTTGGGCACTTGGATTGTTTCCAGATTCTGACTATTATTGATAGTGCTGTGATGAACACAGAAATGCAGAGGGATTTTCTGCATTTTTGGGTGGCAGGGTTCCTAGGGTATATTCCTTGGAGTGGGGTTGCTGGTCATAGGGAGCTCAATTTCTAACTTTTTGAGGGAATATCTATGTTGTTTTTCAAAAGGGCTAGACCAGTTCAGCAGTAAATTCCCATCAGCAGTGAATGAGCACCCATTTTTTCTTGCATCTGCATCAGCACAGGTTGCTCTTGTCCTTTGTGATGCATTGCCAGTCTCTGTGCTGTGAAATGTTTTGATTTGTATTTCTCAGGGATTACTTTTGACTCTTTGCTCAGGGGTAACACTTGGTGGTACTCAGGGTACCGTATATGGTAACTAGAGATCAAACCATGGTTGGTTACATGCAAGATAAATGTCTTAACTCTGGACTATTTTTCTGGCTCCTTATCTAAATATTTTAATACGTCAGAGCTCTTACCAATAAAACAAATAGAAAAGCAATAAAATCATGAAACATTTCTATGGGGCCAGCAGTAGGACATTTGCCTTGCATAAGGCCAACCCAGAACGATTTTGGCTTCATTCCCAGCATCCCATATGGTCCCCTAAGCCTGCCAGGAGCCATTTCTGAGTCAGAGTAATCCCAGCTATGGCCTCAAAATCAAAACTAACTAACTAACTAACTAACTAACTAACTAACTAACTAACTAAAACCATGTAACATTTCTAAATAAACCCTTAGTCCTGGATTACAGATCTGAGTATATCCAATAAAGGGTGTGAAAAGAGTGGGGAGATGAAGAGGTGGACAAGTTATATCATGAAGAGTGGTGGTTGTGTCTTAGGCACTTGGGAAATGAGGTAACTGTACATCAAAATCATAAATGTTAGCACTAGTGTAAACATGTAACCTAAACTATACAAGGTAAATCTAAAAAAATTTGAACATCTCTAGCAGGTAGTGTAGACTAGAATATTCGGCAGTAACAAATAATCCCCAGATCCTACTGGTGTGTAAAAATGAAGGCCTTGTTCTGAATCACACTTTCTTTTGTAATGTAGGTCAACAGAGAGATTCTGCTTACTGTAATCAGAGGCCAGCACCTCTCACGATGCCATCATTTCCCCCTTTACTACCAGAATCCACAGGCAAAGCAAGAAAAATCATATAGGTTTAGATTCTGCCTAGAAATGTCACATTTTATTTCTACTTATATATAATTGACTAAATCATATTGTTAAGAGGTCAAGGAGTGAAATTCTTCTGTTTCATGGAAATAGCTTTGGTGACTATTCTCAATCTTGTCTTTCTTTCTTTCTTTCTTTCTTTCTTTCTTTCTTTCTTCTTTTCTTTCTTTCTTTCTTCTTTCTTTCTTTCTTTTCTTTCTTTTCTTTCTTTTTCTCTTTCTTTTCTTTCTTCTTTCTTTCTTTCTTTCTTTCTTTCTTTCTTTCTTTCTCTTTCTTTTTCTTTCTTTCTTTCTTTTCTTTCTTTCTTTTCTTTCTTTCTTTCTTTCTTCTCTTTCTTCTTTCTTTCTTTCTTTTCTCCTTTCTTTCTTCTTTCCTCCTCCTCCTCCTTCTTCTTCTTCTCCTCCTCCTCCCCCTCTTCTTCTCCTCCTCCTCCTCCTCTTCTCCCTCCTCCTCTCTCCTCTTCTCCTCCTTCTTCTTCTTCTTCTCTCTTCTTCTTCTTCTTCTTCTTCTTTCTCTTCTCTTCTTCTTCTTCGTCTTCTTCTTCTTGGTTTTTCGGCCACACCCATTTGATGCTCAGGGGTTACTCCTGGCCAAGCGCTCAGAAATTACCCCTGGCTTGGGGGGACCATATGGGATGCCAGGGGATCGAACCATGGTCCTTCCTTGGCTAGCGCTTGCAAGGCAGACACCTCACCTCTACCGCCACCTCACCGGCCCCTATTTATTTCTTCTTTTAAGAGACTAATTTCAAGAGAATTCTGAATGAGGAGGTTCTAAATGAGGGGGTCACTAAACAAAGTGAATGATTGGCCTACTTGATATAAAACTTTGAATCTTTTTGGTAGATTGGGAAAATCTTGATTTCATGACTCTATATTTTGCCACATCCTATGGTGTTCAGGGTCTATTCCTCATTCTACACTCAGTGACCACTCCTGGAGGTGCTCTGTGGACTCTATGGGGTACCAAAGATTAAGCTTGGGTTAGCTGTATGTAAGGCAAGCATACTCCTATTGTACTATCTTTCCAGTCCTATTGGTTCTTGAGTTCATGGTGCTAGACTCATTGAGTATATATAAAGAATATCCATTGATAACTTGAAAATTATCTCTAAATTGGGCTTAGGGGCTTTAGTCTTGCTGAAATAAATTGGCCAGGAACTTACCTTGAATCTTTGAATACATAGATAACACAGTGTTTTTATTCAGATTGCATATTTGCAAGTATATATTTAGGGAAGAATACTGGGAGAAATTATTAAAATTAAAATGATCACACTACTGTGAAGACCTCATTCCAAGCAGATAGACTAAGTGAAATGATCTAAATATAATCAAAGAGGAGATAAGGAAAGAAATGATCCCTGAAAAGATTTAAGGAATTTAAATGTTAAGAGTTAAACTTCTAGGGCTGGAGCTATAGTAGTGTGTGGGTAGGGTGCTTGCCTTGCAGGCGGCTGAACCAGGTTCAAACTTCATCATTCTATATAGTCCCCTGGGCCCAGGATGAGTGATTTCTGAGTTCAGAGTCAGGCATAAAATCCTAAGCAGCACTGGGTGTGGCCCAAAAACTAACAAACAAACAAACAAGGAGCAATTTTAACTTTTAATGGTTCCAGACAGAAGGATAGAGAAGAATCTTCTGGCATGGAGAGGAAAACATTGCATGGAAGATTTGTGATTAAAGAATTGTGATAAATCTTGAAGATATTTCCTATGAGATCAAAGAATTGCTTCAGCTAAGTAAATGGAAGAGGGTAGGTGGGTCAGTGACAGAGTGCTTGACTTGCACTCAAGCCATGTGTTAGATTCCCCTATACTGCTCTACACTCCTGAGTACCATCTCCAGGGACACTGCCATTGTGATCCCCAGTGGTAACTAAGAATGTGATCTCTGTTCCAACAAGAGAGCAACATCACACTACAGCCAAGTGTCTGAGCACTGTGACAAATCCCTGGACACTTTAACAGTAATTGCAAAGGAAAAGGAAGCAAAGGCTTTTGCTTTGTGCTACTAGCAATAGAACCTAAGATTACCCAGAGAGGGCAAGTTCTCTGATCTCCAGGAAAAATAATTTTATAAAAAATAATTCAAAAGGAAAATGAAGAAAGCCTTCTAAACATGCTATGATAGTAGAAAATTGCCTTATTCTACTATAATGGGCCCTGCCTTTTAAAAGGCACATATGTAGGGGGCAGGAACATTAGTACAGTTAGTAGGGAGCTTGCCTTGCATTTGGCTAACTGAAGTTCAGTTCCTGGCACCCCATATGGCCCCCCTCAATCCCTGCTAAGAGTGATCCCTGAATACAGAGTCAGCAGTAAGAGACTGCTGAGACTGCCAGGTGTGGCTCCAAAGCAAACAAACATGTATAATTTCAACTTATTTTGTTTATTTTATATTTTAAGGGGTGCAAACCTAGTGTAACTCAGGGTTTACTCCTAGGTCTCTGCTTGGGGATCACACCTAGACATGCTCAGGAGACCTCATTCCTTGCCAGGAATGAAGCAGGGTGAACTGCATCTAAGGCAAACAACTTAATTCTTGTACTATGGCTCTTACCCTTTACCTAATTTTAATGGAGAGAAATAGGAAGTAAATATTATTCTGGGAATGTCTAGCTATTCCTAGAGTACAATGACTGACTTTTAGCCTGTGTTTAATGAATGTGAGTTGAGTTACCAGAACTAAAACAAATTGGCCTTAAATTCACAGTTAAGAGTATTAAAGGCTTTACCTGCTAATTTGCTTTTTAAAAAATTACCTTAGTCAGAGATATAGTCAGTAGAAAGATCATTTATATGTTGCATGAATGATTATCATTAAATAAGATAAGATTAGTACAGAATCTCGGAGGGAAAGTGGGTGATCTGAAGAGGAGAGTTAGAAAAATAAAATAAAATAAAACAAGTACAAGAGATGATGGAATTATCCAAGGAACAACATTTTTGAAGCTCTCATAGGAATGATTAATTTCATTGATTTAGTTTTCCCATCTGTAAAATGGAACTAAAGACATATATAACGTTGAAGCTCCTCTAAGGATGAAATATTTCCATCCCATGGAAATCACAGTTTCATGACTGAAAAGTAGAGCATGCAATGTGTGACAGGAGTTTTTAACTATTTGGAGGAAAATATGAAATAGTATGAAAGTTTTTGCAGTTTGGTTCATCTCTGTAGTCAACATGTTAACTTGGATGCAATTTGAGAACAATGGGGGTAGATGTGGGGGTAGAAGAAAAGGTAATTTAATCCTTTTTCCATCATCTTTTTTTAGGGTACCCTTTTGTTTCCCCTTCAGGAAGTGGAATAGAAAAAAAAAACCCCACTTTCGTCAGCCATTCTGATTCAACCACACATAGGCTCTAAGCAGGTCATGACTGCTATAAAACCAACAGGTACTTCAATGACACAGCATAGGAAGAACCCAAGAACTCATTGCACAGAGCAGGCAACCAGAACAAAGTTACCATGACCATGCTCCGTGAGACAGTGTTGGTGAGTAGCAACAATAATTTCTATTTAGTCAGTCATTCCTAGGATTTCAAAAAAGCATTAGGCTTGACTGAGTCTTCAGTGGAGGTGGGTGTTCTTTATTTCAAACACAGAATTAATTTGGATGGATTTGGATTTTTGTACAGTAGAGAAAAAGAAAAACTAGAAGCTATCAAGGAGCGAAAAATACTAGTTTTTGCCTAATGGTTTTGTATAGTTGTTGTTAGTTTGCACAGCTCTCGCAATTGTCTGTTTTGAGATTATTTGGGAATTGGGTTGGCATTACAAATAAAACTATCTACTATGAGAGCTCAGTCAAACATGTATATGGATATTTTAGTCAAGGATAAAATACATTATCCCAAGTATAATGATTTATCCTAATTTAAAGTGACAGAATTCCAGGATGAAGGAAATAAAAACCTGTATTGAGCTTTGGAGAGCTATTACAGAGCTATTGACAAGTGTCTGATAGGTGATTAATATTGTCTCCTTCCATTTAAAGGTGAAAGAGATATTAGTTTGATGCAAATCTACTTCCCTTGGGTATAGGATCTTGCTTGAGAATGGTTGTGTAAGATAGAAGAAGTATTTAATGTAGGACAGCATGAAGACCGAACTTGGAATGCCACTCCCCATATTTTTGACATACTTCTCTTTATTTTCTCCATTTACAAACCACTTGATTTGTAAGAGTGTGGATTTCATTAAGGGTATTGAAAAATAGTGTTGATAATACTGTATGCATATTATTTTAGAGATGATAAGAAAAATATCATATATTTATTTAAGGACATAGGCTTTAGTATTAGAATATTCTTCATCAAGTACTAGTTAGGGGATTCAGGGTCAGTTATTCAGCTGTTCTGTGTTTTATTAATTAGCATATCCCTTTCTATTTGTAACTGGTATTTCATGGAATTTAGGGGAAAGTAATTAATTGACATCATTAAGAATTATTAAACCTAGTCTCTGAAATACCTGATCTATACACATTCAGTTTTTAATTAACTTGATCATTTTAATATAGGGATAGATACAGCTTTCAATAAGTGTTAACTATTAGTAGAGCTGTTACTGTTTTTACCTCTGAACCTCATCAATTTAGTGAAGTAGATTTGTAGACGTTCTCCATCAACACAATTTAGTTATGCCAGCCAAAGAGAGATGGCTCAAAGGGCTGTAGGGCAACATGAATGCAGGAACTCTAGGTTTAATTCCCAGAACCACATAATTTCTTTGCAGCACTGAGAATGCCCCTGAGTGTGCCCCCCTCAAAAAAAAAAAGAGGAAACTATTAAACATCACTTGGTGTTATATGCACAAAAACACAGGAATGAATGTAGGTGTACTGACTCCCAATGTGTACTTCTGTTTGAATGGTTCTGAGGTAAGATTTCTAAATTTAGTCATCATGTCCAAACAGAGATATTTCTTTATTTTGTGCTTCAAAGCTGTTTCTATTCTGATTGCTTTGAAGATGTCTGTTGAAGCATCAGCAAGAAACATGATAGTGCAAAGAACATTAGACTTAGGAATACCACTTTGAAGAGTTGATACTCTTTCTTGTACACCTAGGAATCCCTGGCTGTGTATCCCTGGGTGTATTCCTGGCTGTGTTTCGAATTACATATCTATGTAAGGGCAAGTACAGAGCACAGATACTATCAACGACAAATGCTCAAATGCTCAGATGATTACAGTTCTAAGTAGAATGAAGTACAAGGTGAAGCAGAGAATGTTGGTGTCCTGAGTTGTTTCTGTTTGGCTGGTGCTTGACTGTGCTATTTTCTATTGTACAGCATGGGAAACATTTTCAGTTACTTGCCTCATAAGTGGCATAGAAGAATTCAAGTTTCAACTCAATTTTGAATCTCTCAGAGAAGTGCTGTGTACAATTTTTGTTTGTTTGTTCGGTTTCTTTGGGGTAGGAGGGGAGGACAAGAGCAGACCCCTGATCTACTACTAATACCTACAGTCTCTGATCAAAAGCTTCAAAAACCAAGCTAGAATAATTTGCAGACACCAGCATATTTCCTAATACAGGGCCATGTAAGACACAAGATTCATACAGCTCTGTCATAGCTGTCAAACTCCTTAAAATGCTTGAATTCTCTCAGGACATTCTATAAATGGCTCTATGTTGCTAATAATTATAATAACCTCCATTAGCAATTAATACTGACTACTGACAACCTAGGCTGATGAACCCAACTAACTTACTTGTTGCCTTTCAGACATAGCATTTTCACCCATCTAATTCAGATAATTAATGCTAGCTTGAATGATTCCACTTATAGTTGTGAGAATCAGGTGTTTAAAAACAGTTGTGAAGGGCCCGGAGAAATAGCACAGTGGTGTTTGCCTTGCAAGCAGCCGATCCAGGACCAAAGGTAGTTGGTTCGAATCCCGGTGTCCCATATGGTCCCCCGTGCCTGCCAGGAGCTATTTCTGAGCAGACAGCCAGGAGTAACCCCTGAGCACTGCTGGGTGTGGCCCCAAAACAAACAAAAAAAAAAAAACAAAAAACCCAAAAAACAGTTGTAAAATTAGGTGAGAGAGAATTGTACAGAGGATAAGACACTTGCCTGGCACACAGCTGATCCAAGTTCAATCTTTAGCACCATATATGGTCCCTAGAGCACTATCAGGTCTAAGCCCTAAGCACTACTGGGCATGGTCCCAAAACAACAAAAGAAAAGAGAGATTTGTAAATGTCCTAGGAATAAACAAACAGAAAAGTGACTTGCTAGAAGTGTGGTGCTTATTGCTAAATTATAGAATTTAAGGTACAAAGACCAGAGTGATAGAACAGCTTTGCTTCTAGAGGACCCATGTTGGATCTCTGGTATTTCTTATGGTGCCTAAATGATCAGAAGTGATTCTTGAGTTCAGATCCATAAGCAACCCTTGAGTACTATAAGGTGTGGCCCCAAAACAAACAAATAAAAAGAACTTAAGTACTATTAATAGCTTTAATAATAAAAACTAGGAACTTTTAAACAAATACGAAACAAAAAGAGAAAAGAGAAAAAGGGCAAAGAAGAGAAAAGAAAAAGGGAAAAGAGAAAACACAAAACCCAAAGAGAAAACACAAAACTCAAGAAAACCATGGAAGAGATAGTCTTGGAAAACTGAGGATCCTTTTGTCTAAGAAAGCATTCCTCTAAAGTTTTGGGGTTCCATAGTTCTTTGTCTAGACTCAAAGTACATGAGGAAAAGTTTTCCATCTTTGTTGTGCACTTAATGTTCTGAATACAATGTTGACAATAAGGTCACTTGGGTTGCCTTTAGCTGGGCCTTATCTGGGTCATTTTCATTCTTCACAATATTTTTTCTTTTGGTAGAGGAACCTAAATCACAGTTCTGACCCTTTATCTCAGTGACCCCTTCTTAGCTACAATTTTGCATTCTATTGAGAGTCTGTGATAGGGCTGGTTGCTTCATGGTTCATTGGTAATGATAGTGGAAGTGAAGCGATGGGTGTCGAGTAAAGCTGGAGAGCTTTTTAGTTTTTTCTTTGTGAATTCTTATAACTTTAGGGAAAGCAATATTTCAATGGAAGTATAAGAAATATATGTTCCAGGGTTAAAGAGAAATAGTTGCCATATTCTCAGTTGTTGTGCATCATTAGTACCCCGCTTCTTTCAATTAGAAAGGGTAATTGGAACTTCGTTGAAGTTGGTTTTGCATAATGTTTTCTTTAATGCACTGAACTTGGCTTTATTGTTAATTTGACTGTATTGTTTTGTTTATTCATTTATTCATTCATTATTCGTTCATTACTTTTGTTTACCCCAGAAATTATTTACAGAACACCTGTTCCATACTATTTCTACTGTAGGAACTTGCATTCTAATAGGTGTCCATCTGACATAAACATAAGCAATTTATTTCCTCCCAGACAATAAAGAAATGCTTTTTGAATGCTAGAAGATAAATATCAATTATGATTTACAGATAATTCACCTCAAATTGTAGTACTTTAGAACAAGCTCCTGGAATAGACCACCCACACAAGAGTAAGGTCTTGATGGAAGGGTGGGGTTTGAAGAGCTCTGGGCCACTGGGTCAGCCCAGACTTACAGGTATCTTGGATTTACAGGTAGGCTTGGAAAGAAAAGAAACAGAAATTGAGGGAGGCAACGATGTCAGGCTTCACACCCAACTCCAGATCCTAATAATTTTTCTGTTTCACTATTTGGAAGCACTCAATTATCAGGCAAAGTTTAATTTTCAGTTCAGTGCCCATATCTGGGTAAGAAGCTGAGGCCCTGTGAAAAAGCAGAAGAAACGTTTGGTGTCTCTAGCAAGAAAGACCAACTCTCCTCACTCACTGCAACCACCTATTCCTTTCAGATCAAGACCCTGCTGCTGCTGCTGCTGGGACTCACTGTTCTGAAGATGGTGGCAGCTAGGAAAAAAACCAAAGTTGGAGGAGCTGCCCTTTGCCCCACTCTGGAGGACCAGAGTGTGAGGGTGAACATTAGCATTATTGATCAATCACCCAGTGTTCCAGTCTTCTCCCAGAACTTCCAGAACCGCTCTATCTCCCCCTGGGATTATCAGTAAGTGCATCAGAGATTAATCTGCACATTCTCTTCTTTGCCACTTGAAGGGGGGCATGGGTGACCGTCCCCGTGAAGTTCCTGAAGCTTCATGTCTAAACTTAATGCTGCTCTGACTCTGAGGTTATCGTTGCCTTTGTGTCTCTTGGCAGAAGGGCCTACAGAGGAGAAGAGAAATCCAGAGAAAACTCTGGATTTTATAGAGCTCTAGACCCTTGGCTTTCTCTTCCAAGCGCCATGCACTGCAGGCTTTGTGCCAGGAGACTTACTAGTGAGGTCCAATCCCTGGCCAAGGACAAGTAATTATGATATAATGGAAAGAACAGTGAATCCAAGGATCTAAGTATCTCATTTATCATTGTAGCATGTGGTATGCATTTGTATCACGAAATGTGGTAATCTGGGGAGGTGTTGGAGAATTCTATGATATAGCTATAAAAACTGAGACTTAGGAAAAAATAAAAATAAAAATAACTGAGACTTAGGGGATTTAGCACCCACTGGAAGAAGAATGTATGAACCCAGGATCTGTCTACAGACAGATAACTGAGTGGTTTGGAAAAGCCTCCTCAAATGAATTGGGACCAGGTGCTCTCAGCTTCTGGCTGCCCTCCACTTCTCAGTCTCACCTTCCACTTTTGTCTGCTCTTCTTGCAGTGTTACCGAGGACCACCACCGAATTCCCTCCTTTATTGCAGAGGCCCGATGCAGGTACCAGAGCTGCCTCAATGCTGAAGGGGAGGAAGACAGCTCCTTGAACTCTGTTCCAATTAAGCACGAGTTCTTGGTCCTCCGCAGGGAGCCCAAGGGCTGCTCTCACTCCTTCCATCTGGAGAGAGTGTGGGTGACAGTGGGATGCACTTGTGTCACCCCCATTGTCCACCATGTGCAAGGCCCCAAGGCAAGACATCAGTTGAGCTGAAGATGTAGCAAAACTCCCCTGTCCCCCAGCAGCTACTGTGATATAATGCCATTTCCTGGGAATGCTCCTGTAAAATGGTCTTTGTTCCATGTATTTATGATGTATTGGTTATATAAAATTTTGGCAGAAAAATAATATATCAAGTACATATAATAAACTATTTATACTGACAATTACTTATGGTGTACATTTCTTTTTTTCAGCTTGTAGTCATGGTCCTTGTTATTCTTTTTTTTTAAATTTTTTTATTTAAACAAATTTATTACATACATGATTGTGTTTGGGTTTCAGTCATGTAAAGAACACCACCCATCACCAGTGCAACATTGCCATCACCAATGTCCCAAACTCCCTCCTCCCCACCCAACCTTCCTGTACTCTAGACAGGCTTTCTATTTCCCTCATAAATTCTCATTATTAGGATAGTTCAAAACTTAGTTATTTCTCTAACTAAACTCATCCCTGTTTGTGGTGAGCTTCATGAGGTGAGCTGTAACTTCCAGCTCTTTTCTTTTTTGTGTCTGAAAGTTATTATTGAAAGAATGTCTTTTATTTTTCTTAAAACCCATAGATGAGTGAGACCATTCTGTGTCTTTCTCTCTCTATCTCTGACTTATTTCACTCAGCATAATAGATTCCATGTGCATCCATGTATAGGAAAATTTCATGACTTCATCTCTCCTGACAGCTGCATAATATTCCATTGTGTATATACACCACAGTTTCTTTAGCCATTCATCTGTTGAAGGGTATCTTGGCTGTTTCCAGAGTCTTGCTATGGTAAATAGTGCTGCAATGAATATAGGTGTAAGCACTTCACCTGGCAGTCCCCACAGTCAGCCATTTCTTACTCACTCACTTGCTTGCTGGGTAGCTTCAGAATGCAGTTTTTGGGGGGTTCGCTTCCCAAGGCTTTGAGGAGAGCTTGAAGGATTCAGAAAAGACAGAGAAGCACAGGACAGTGCTCTTTTGAGGTCTTCAGTTTCCTCAGAAGAAGCACAGCAGGGTGGAGACTCCACAGGTGAAGCAATCAGCACTTCACCTGGCAGTCCCCACAGTCATCCATTTCTTACTCATTCTCCTTGTTATTCTAATTCTACATTCTCTTACGTTTCCTCATTAGTGCATTAGTGTAAAGATTATGTTGATAGAGATGATGATAAAGTTTGAATTCTATGTGTATATATGTATATGATCTTGGAATATTTTTTTAACTTAGTTTATTGTGATGTAACTGACAAATAGCACTGCACAAGTTAAACATGTACAATGAGATAGCTTTCTGTATATCTATACTGGAAAATGTTGAACATAATAATATTAGTTAACACCACCATCACTTCATGTGGTATCATTTTTGGTGAGTGTTGAGGACATTTAAGATACATTCATTTTTTTTCTTTTTTTTCTTTTTTGGTTTTTGGGTCACACACGGCAGCGTTCAGGGGTTATTCCTGGTTCTCTGCTCAGAAGTCACTCCTGGAAGGCTCGGGGGACCATATGGGATGCCAGGATTTGAACTGCCATCCTTGTGCATGCAAGGCAAATGCCTTACTTCCATGCTATCTCTCCGGCCCCAAGATACATTCTTTTACCATATTTCAGGTTTCTAAGACAGTGCTAGCTAGGGCTACCATACCTTAATCTATCTTATAACTGAAAGTTGATAATCTTTGACTAGCTTCTCATTTGCCTCAGCTCCTAGCTCCCAGCAGTACTAATCACTCTGTTTTTGAGTTGAAAGCTACTTAATCATAAATGTATCTGAGCATTGCCTGCAAAGTTCTAGAAAATGGGGAAAACAGAGCTCAAGTTCTCTGTTAGCTCTACTGTTCAACTTCCTTTCAACATTATTTTATATTCTGCATTTATTGTTCATGAGATACAAAGAATAGTAAGACATACTTAAGGAAGGACACTGTGTTGGGAGTGTCATCTACAGACCATATAGTAATAATGCTGTAGAATTACTCTTCCTTGTCATACCTGATGCCTTTAGGGTCATTGGTTGTCTTTCACCAATGTACTTTGGTACAAAGTACTTCCTGTACTTTGGTACTGGAGTTGCCAGTTTCTTAGAGAAAAACCCACCTATAGGGTTTCTATACCTAAATAGGGCACATTATGTTTCTGTCTTTCCTAGGGCTATTGGTTCAGAGCTATTGCCTTCCAGGTCTCAGAGATGGGATGATGCCTAAAATCTTACTTCCATCAGCAATTTTGGCTTAAGGGTGTGCAGGTGGCAGGAACCTGACACCATTTTTCAGTGTTAGTACCAATGATTTTTCTCTATTCTCTTGGTGGGAGTAGGAATAGGGTGCCTGAGTGGATTGAGAAAAAAAGTGTTTCTAAAACAGATTGTTTTATTTATGTAAAAAATGTGAATATCTGAACATGAAGAGTTCAGGTTTTTCATTATCTGCTTCATAAGTTTGCTGTGATCCTCACAATTCCATTTTGGTGCTCAAATCTATGCAATTAGTCTTCTTCATCTCTCTGCACTGAAGCATAAATAGCCCTATTCTGTGGATGGCACATGTTAAAAAAAAAACCCAAAAACCTCTGAGTGATAGAAGAATAGAGATAAAAGAAATTGCAAAAAGAATCACATCTCTGGGTACAGCAAGATGTTATCTTTTTGGTAAAGATAATATCTACCTTCACATTTACACTTCTAATTTCAAAACAATGTGCTATGTACTATGAGCAAGGAATGAAATGTCAAGAAGCCCCATGGGGGGTGGGTTGGAGAGGTAGTACAGCAGGTGGGGCATTAACCTTGCATGTAGATGACATGGGTTCAATCTTTGGCACCACATTCAGTTCCCAAGCCTGCCAGTAGTGATTCCTGAATATTACTGGGTGTGGTCTAAAAACACAAAGCCACAAAAGTAGAAAAGCCTTATACATTGCCAGATCATTGTTATTCAAAAGCTCTGTTCTGAATAGTAGTTGGTCTGGAAGAAAATGGGGAAGAGCATTCTGAGCAAAGAAAATAGTATATGCCAAAGCCTGGAGGTACTAAAACTCTCAAACTGAAAAAATAAATTAAATTTTAAAAGTACTGATTTGTTTGGAGAACAGCAATAGTTCCATGTTCCCAAGATTGCACAGGCATGGACTCACATAGCTAGTAATATCTTGAAAAAGTAATTGGATGAATGGATGAACATGGGTAGGCAAAGAAAAGTAGATAAGTAATCCACTAGGGAGGTTTTGTGTATTCTACAGAAATGATAAGAAGATAGTCCTATTTCATTTCAGTGTTAGTGTGCAGAAGAGATTGCAAGACTGGAGTCCCATTTGGAGATCTGAGAGATGGCAACTTCTTTTCTCTGGCAGGTTCACCTTAAGAGAACTAGTCATCTCTCCCTGCAGACCATCTGATTTAGTTCTCATTTGCAGTAAGACCCAGAGAAAGCAGGTGACTTGCACAATGTCACTTGGGTAGTTAGCAGAATTAGCATTAGAAACAGGTTCACTGACTACGAGCTCATGGTTTTTCTTGTTGTGTTCTGGGGTGCGACACTCTATAATAAAGACACTGCATATAATAAAGACATTCCATTCCATTTTCCTATGTGGTTTAAGACTAGTTCTGGCATTGCATTCAGAAGTACACAATACAATTCCAAATGAGATGACTCCCTAAGGAGTCTGGGGCCCAGAATTATAAAATTCTTGCCTTTAGAGCTGGCAGTCATTCAGTTGTACATCATCTGTTGCACACAAGGTGGCACACTCTACACATTTGTTTCTAGATTCCTACGAAAAGACTTCAGATTCCATAGCACTAACTATAAGGAAATACATGGCTCTCTTCTGGGACTGTCTTCTTCAGAAGACTGAGACACTGATGGAGCAGAAGTGTGGGCTCAACAACCAGCTTTTTGGGGTCTTGTTTGGCCTGCAGTAAAAATGGTCTATCTTGTACGTGTTCAAAAACCTTCTTGCTATCATACTCTGTAAGAGTAGACCTTTCCTTTTCACACGAGACTCAAAGAAATATTACCTTCTCTTTTGATACCTAGTTCTCATTTATAAAGGTTTGGATGGGATGAGGAAATGGAGATATATCCCCAGTTTTAATTCCCCCACTTAGGTAAAAAAAATCACCTTTGTTTCTGTAGTACCATGTAGAAAAATGTACTTGTAGGTTACAGTGAGAAAACTGGTTTTGATAAATAAAATTGGGGGTAATTGTAAAGGGAATAAGGTGCATTTTATATTTAGACAGCTCTTGACTTTGAAACCTGATCCCATTTTCTGGTTGAATGACTTCAGATAAAGGAGCCTGAGACTGAATTTCCTTGTTGTTAGATTTGTTTTAAAGAATTGTGTATAATGTAAATGAAGACTTCATACAGTCCTCTGAACATGGTAGGCACTTAGGACTTGCTACATTATCCCAGAGGGTTCTGAACTTCGTTTCCTGTTTTGTTTGTTTATAAGTTAGAAAAACTAACTTTTTCTTTTGAGATCAAGAATCTTGAAACAACACTTTTTTTAATTTTATTATTTTTATTTACTTATTATAGTGTACAATATGATAAACCTTCAGGAGTTCAACTTTATCCCCTCCTTATGAGAATAACTCTCACCACCCCCTCCATCTGAAAATCAACAATTTATGCTTTAAGCTATAGATAGAGGCTTGAGAGTGTCTCAAAAGCCACTGAAATACATCTTTGCCTTTGCCTGCACGATCTCTAGGCTTGATAACTGGCACTTCTTAATACCTCAGTAACACTGAGACTGTTTTCCAAATCAAACAAACTAAACAAATAAAAATAAAAACCCAAAATACCAAAGTTGTATTATTTCTCAGGGATATCAAAGATGAATTCTCCACTTAATCTTTATACATACATGTAAAATGGCTTATTTATAAATTTTTATAATTGCAACATATCATGCTAGTATTATAATACTATAAGATTATATATTATACAGCTCTATAGAGCTCTGTTTAAATCTTTTAAATTAGTTTGAAAAAGGAAACTTGAGATTCAATACATTAAAATTTTCTCTTGGGATTAAATGTCCACTATAGTCTATCCGATTGCTATCAGTTGAGAATCTTGCATGATGTCACTATACTAGCGCCTCACTTGATTGTTATCAATTGGAAGAAAAGCATTATTCGTTTAATAAATCAGAGGGTGGGCAGCTACATGTGCAGCTGGAATCTCCTTAGCATATAAGGAACACACTTTTACTCAATCACAATATTTTCTTAATTTTCTAGTTGGTGTCAAGGAAAGAATCCTTGACAAAGTGGCAGTTTCTGAAGTTGAAAATGTCAAAAAAATTTACACAACCATTCTATCTTTCTTCAAGTCTATCTGGGAGGACAAGAGAGATAACATATGGGGTATTGGTCCAATTAATTATAATGAGAAGAAACATTTATGTAAGAAGTATTTTCTTCTTCATTTATGCTTTATATTTGTACATGTGGCATAAGAGAGATTGTACTTCAAAAGCCTTAATTCTATATCATGTTTGTTCTTATATTTGCAATAGAACTTTACCTTTTATTTTCTTATCTGTCTTGTTTTTGGACTACATCTAGTGGTGCTCGGGGTCACTCCTGACATATTCAGTTCTGGGATATGTGGTGTGTAAAGAAAGTACCTTAATCCCTATACTATCTTTCTGGCCCCTAGACCTTATCTTTTTTAACCTGGATTATTAATGTAATTTAAGGAGCTAAACTTAATGACCATTTTCTGGACAATTAGTAAGAATAAGCAAAATGATTTCTATTGTAGCAGCTCCCTTTGGTTATGTGTTTCAGGAACTTTGCTACTTGTTATATCCCAGTGGCATGAGAAGGTTCTCAGGATTAATCCTTGGTCTCTAGGGATATTGAAGATCTACTCACAGTTCTGTTCACTAGTACCAGATACAGGAAATTGGTCATGTAACTGGTAAAGAAATATATAAAATGTATGCCTCGAAAGCTGTGATGTATGGACTTATTGGCAACTATATAGTATGTGCTGAGTTTGAGAATATTGCTCAGTAGATTTTGAAACTCAGATTTAAAAATGACTTCAATTTGAGCATTATGATTTGACTACACACAAAATGGTCATATTTTCTCTTTGTACATGCATATATGATAACCATATCTAACAGCACAGCATAATTATGTATTTGTTGTATCTTGGTGCCAGAGATCCAGGGAAAATGCCTGCTCTGGCATTTACATCTGTAGGATTTGCTGATCATCTTGGGCCAGCCACCTAATCTTTTTGTGCTTCTGACCCTTTCTATGTAAAATGAGGCTGATAAAGTATCTCTTTCACTAGATTTTTGAGAAGTTAGAATGTGAGACCATGTTTAAGGTGTGTAGTACCTTAAGAGCATGGTAAGTGTATTGGCCAGTATTTTAATAGTAAAAAGTCAGCATTACTCACAAGAAATTCTCACTTCTGTTATTTTGTTATTTTGCTTCTCACTTTTGTTATTATACATTATAAAATGGCTGTCCTGGCATATGTGCAAACCAAATGTGGTGACTTTTATTTTTTATTGCTCAAGGTTCTGTGATTTACAATACGGTTTGTTAATGACATTTACCATGCAGATAATTCTAACATGTATGTAGTGATTTTTTACATTATATTTTATCCAATTCCTGTGCATCTATTTAGGATTCACCAATATATATATATTTTGGGTTTTTTTTTTTTGGGTCATACCCGGCAGCGCTCAGGGTTACTCCTGGCAGGCATGGGGGACCATATGGAATGCCAGGATTCAAACCATCGCCCATTCTGGATTAGCTGCTTGTGAGGCAAACACCCTACCACTGTGCTATCTCTCGACCCCCAGAATTCACAAAAAAATTTTTGTAACTACATACTATTCTTTGAAGTTAGTGAAGACTTTTTTTTTAGTTGTCCTTAATTCTGGCACTTATTAGAAAATTTAGGCAATGCTTTATAGCTGTTATTATGGCAATTTATATTTCTGTGATAGCAATATTATAATGGATAAACTTTTTCTTTGACTTTCTTTTTTGTTTGTTTCTTTTTGGGCCACACCCAGTGATGCTGAGGGGTTACTCCTGGTTATGTGCTCAGAAATCACTCCTGGCTTGGGGGACCATATGGAACATAGGGGGATCGAACTTCGGTCTCTCCTAGGCTAGCGTGGGCAAGATAGATGCCTTACTGCTTGTGCCACCGCTCCAGTTTTTTTCTTTGACTTTCAGGTTAAAATCTCAGTGTATTTTCATAGCTATAATCTTCCTGGAGAGAGGATTTACTTAATTTCTCTGTGTTTCAGTGTCCTCTAAAATGAGACTATCTCATAGATTCAGGTGTGGCTTAAAAGAAATAATAAATGGAAAGCATGACTCTGTGGGGGATCTCAGCTTGCAGTTTCACACAAGAAATCAGAGAGTCAAAAGTGCATTATCTGGTCAGGAGTGCTGAGCAACTTCTTCGATCTTACTGAGTCAGCCAAGCTTCTTTTCTGCTGCTTTCCCCTGTCACTTTTATTAGTCAGAGTTTAACATAAATCACCTGAGGATCATGGTTGACATAATTAAGGGTACTTGTGCTAATTAACTTAGAAAAGGTGAAAGGAAATTGTAAAGTGATGTTACATGTATGACAATCTCCCCTTTTCTTTTTGTTAAAAAGACCCTTGGATGGGGAAAATATTAGATAGTGACTGGCTGATGGTTAAAGAACTGTCAGGGTAATGAGGAGCTCCTGCAACTGCTGTTCGGAATCACCAAAGATTCATTTACTCGAAGAAGCCTCTTCATGGGGTCAGGCTGGTTGCAAGCAGTGACTATCTCTTTTTTTTATTTTTATTTTTTTTTTATTTTTTTTTAAATTTTTATTTTTAATTATGAGAACAAGGGTGCAAAGTAAGAGGACAAGGTAAAGTTACAGTGGAAGGACAATCACCCAAAACATAATTCTCAGAAGTCCCCTTGCTGATATATTAACTTTGAAATTTCAGCCAAAGAACATTAAGATAAATAAGACAGAATCCATGTACAATTACTTTGTCCCTCAAGTCCCCAGATTGTAACACATTATAATATTTCTTAACAGTACACAAGGCAATCTAAAGCCATAAAACTTACGTAACTCCTTAAACATTACAGGCATAGTATTTTCTTACATTTCCATATACATGCATATTAGCTTAAGTTAACCTCAAATTTTAAGTGAGTTCTTTTTAAGGATTAGAGTCAAAGGAGCACAGTAAGAATGGTGTTAGAGTGGCAATTGTTGTTTGCATAGGCCCACCAAAATATGAGGAACATGGAAAGAAATAACCTTGGCCTAAGTACAAAGAGACCAGACCCCTGAAGTTTCCTGGCACAAGACCAAGTCTAGGCTCCAAGCAAGCTAGATCGTCCAATCCAATACATTGTCTGTAGTGCCAACACACTTTTATTTTTCACACAGTCTCTGTTGTTGGTATCATGTTTCTGTATTAAAGATCCTGGAATCTGCATATCTTACATTGAAGTCAGGATGTGGAGCATCCTCTCCTTTCACCTCACAATCAAAGGGCAATGCAGGGAGCCCTGTCCTGTAAGCCGGTCGTTGTTGTTGTTAAGTCTTCTCAGTGTTAAGGGAAGTCTCTTTTGAGCAGGTCGAAGCCTGAGCAGTGTAGGTCTTCCATGGTAGAGGATTGCTTCCAGGTGATGTTATAGACCAGCCTGGATGTTTCGTGGATGGCTTTCCTGGTTCAGGGGAGAATGGAATATGCCCTTTCTTCTGAGGTCTGTGCCAGGTCGTTATGTCAATGTTCAGGGTGTAAGGTCCCTTTGCACTACAAGGTTTGTGTGTTCCAATCTCTATTAGATAGGATCTTATTTGTATTTATATTATTTTCCCATTTTAATGTGCCTATGCAAATAAGAAGCAATGCCACATGGTGTTATTGGCGCATATGGGGGCCATAAGAACAATTACAATGATTCCATTGACATGATTCAATCATAAGCATTAAACTGGGGGACTCTTCCACCAAAATTCCTTGTTAAACAGCTCAAAAAGAGAAGATAAAAAGTGGTTAGAATCATCACTGTATAAGACAACATTTAGTAAGAATTATAGCTGTCAGAGAAAAAACACAAAATATTCTAAAGAAATACGTGTCCATTTTATGTATCTTGAAACAGTTTGGGGTTGTCATACACAATGTACAGCTTTGGACTGTGATTACGATTCTACACTACTGAAGTTAAAAAGAGAAAACTAGATTAGTGATGTTTGAGAAGGTGTTAGAGAGTTAAGGAGTAAAAAAGAGCTTTGTAGGGGTGTGGGAAAGGGGAGAATACAAAATAAACATTCTGTATATGGAAAACATAACATAAGAATAAGGGATATTCTGAATACATGAAATACATGAAGTACGCGAGGGGGCGTAAGCCCCCGCGCGGTTCTGTAGTTTTTGGATGCCTAGGGAGGAATTTCTCACCCCCTCCCCCCAAGGCCCGATTAACCAGGCGTGGCCCTGAAGACCCGCCTGGTGTGGGGGGAATCATGCTCTCCTGGACAAAGTGGTCAGCCCAGGGTCCTATGGCTAGCTGTCCTGCCCAGAGCCCCCATCATACCAGTCAAAAGCCCACGAAATCCTGGCATGTGGAGTGTTCTGGTCCCAGCCGAGCCTCTGTGGTTTTTGGATGCCTAGGAAGGATTTCTCACCCCCTCCCCCCAGGGCCCGATTAACCAGGCGTGGCCCTGAAGACCCGCCTGGTGTGGGGGAATCTTGTTCCCCTGGACTAAGTGGTCAGCCCAGGGGTCCTATGGCTAGCTGTCCTGCCCAGAGCCCCCAACATACCAGGCAAACACACCAAGAAATCCTGGCATTCGGAGTCTTCTGGGCCCAGCCGGGCCTCTGTAGTTTTTGGATGCCTAGGGAGGAATTTCTCACCCCCTCCCCCCAGGGCCCGATTAACCAGGTGTGGCCCTGAAGACCCGCCTGGTGTGGGGGGAATCATGCTCTCCTGGACAAAGTGGTCAGCCCAGGGTCCTATGGCTAGCTGTCCTGCCCAGAGCCCCCATCATACCAGTCAAAAGCCCACGAAATCCTGGCATGTGGAGTGTTCTGGTCCCAGCCGAGCCTCTGTCGACTATCTCTTGTAGCATGAATATGAAAAGATACTGGAGGGGAACATTCCAGGCCAAAAAGGAAGGTGTTAGAGGGATAGAAAAATGGTTTTGCTAAGCAAATTATTATGATTCAATAAAGTGTTTTATTTTCATTCATTTATTCATTTTTGATACTTTATTCTTCATAATTACAAACATGTTTACAATTGGACCTCAGTCATAAAAAAAAAAAAAACTGCATTGATAGATAGGGAACAAAGCAGCTGCCTTGCACTGATATACCCTATAGTCTAGGTATATTTGACGCCTCTGAACCTTTCTGTCCTTTTACATTATTAACTTTATAATCTCTTTATCTCCAACGCTGCACAAAGACTTCTTGGCGTCATTTCTCTTAACAGCTGTCCAGTGAACAACGATACCCTGCTTAGTGTCATTTCTATTGATTAAACAATAGACATTTCGAACAATGAACCAGTGAACAGTCCCTAAGACTTGGATTTCCAGCTCTGGTTTATCCTTCTCTACATCGCTCATCCTGGCAGGTCCTCTGCTGACTCTGGAAAGGTTTTTTGAGTGAGAATTCTTTACTCTTGTATCCTGGACACATTTGTCAAATATTTTTAACATAACCTCACTATCCCATTGGATACAGTACTGGTCTTTTGAGTAAGGACTCTGCACTACTATAAAAGCTCTCTTCCCTTCTTGTGGCATGTGCATGGCAGAATTTGTTTTATGGTTCAATAAAGTGTTTTATTTATTTTTAATACTTTATTATTCATACTTACAAACATGTTTGCAATTGGACCTCAGTCATAAAAAAGAACAGCCCCCTTCACCTGTGCAACATTCCCACCACCAATGCCCTCCATCTTCCTACCCAACCTCCTGCCTGTATTCAAGACAGGTATTGGACTTCTTTCACTCACTCACTCACTACCATTGTCATGATAGTTGTTAGTGGAGTTATTTCTCTAATTGGACTCACCACTCTGTGTGGTAAACTTCATATCATGAGCCGGTCCTTCCAGCCCTCATCTCCATTCTTTCTGGGCATTATTACAATAATGTCTTTTATTTTTCTTAAAACCCATAAATGAGGTGAGACTATTCTGTGTCTATCTCTCACTCTCCTTCTGACATTTCACTCAATATAATAGTCTCCATGTCTATCCATGTATAGGAAAATTTCATGACTTCATCTCTTCTGACTGCTGCTTAATATTCCATTGCATAAATGTACCACAGTTTCTTTTGCCACTCATCTATTTTTAGGCATCTGGGTTGTTTCCAGATTCTGGCTATTGTAAATAGTGCTGCAATGACTATAGCACTGCATGAATATAGGTGTGCATGGCAGAATTTTTAACACATGTGCCATATTCAATTCATCTAGGTGTTGGTAAATAACCCAGAGCAGCATGAGGCAACTCAGAAATAGGTTTATGTAAGCTAATACTCCATTAGAGAGTATAGCACATTTGGTGTAGCAAGAGGGGACTGACATGATTATACAAGTTTTGTTACTTAGCACCCTGAAAAATTGGTTACTCCACTCACTGTGTTGAAGTTTTCACGCCCCAGTTCAGTCAGGGCACCATTCTGTGGGCTTGCAGTTTCACATATGATATTAGACGGAATCTGATATCAGCCAAGGGTGTTGAGGAGCTTCTTTGATCTTACTGAGTCAGCCAAGCTTATCTGCTGCTTTCCCCTGCCAGTTTTATTAGAAAGTTTAGCATAAGTAGCCTGAGTTTAGCCTGACGTAATTAAGGGTACTTATGCTAATTAATGTAGAAAAGGTGAAAGAAAAAAGTAATGTGATTTATATGTGTATAACAACACATGAGAACAGCTATAGTTATAAACTAGCTCTTACTGGTCCTACTCATCAAGTTTTTATGGGGATTAGGAGTTTACCTCGCTATGTTCAAGACTTACTCTCAGTTCTCAGCTCAGGGATTACTCCTGGTAGGGAACAGGGGACCAAAAGTTGCTCAAAGATTTGGACCTGTTTCAGCTACATAGAAGACAAGTACCTCTCCTGCATTTCTGTCCCTCTGGTCCTCTACCCATCAATTTATATGTCTCTTTAAGTGCAACTAATGAAAACATGTTGAATCCTATCTTGGATTCTTGTTTTCAAAGCCAAGTAAATCAATGCATTAGACAAAGAAGGATTTATGAGATGTTTGGGTTTGTGGCTGTCACAAAGCTCAGAGACTTTCGACCCTACTGGCTCACCTCTGTGGTTTCCTTACATACTGTCTGTAGGTGACATACCACAGCCCTTTGCGTGCCTTAAAAAAAGGACCAATTTTGCTTATAGTGTTGACAATATTAGAAGCCATGAGACCATTTCCCACAACCACATTTTCATGAAATGACAGAACCAACTCTGAAGGTAAACTTTTGGATAGTGATTTATGTTGGATTATGAGGTGGGGTTGGGGTGTAACTGGCCTGATCAGAAAGGACACCATAAATGGAAAATTCTTAAACTCCAAATCTATCGATCAACAATTTCTTGGTGGTCTGGGACACTTGTGATTCTGCACTCCGGGGCTTCTCAACTTCTAAGAAATAAAAATACCAAAATTTCCCACAGACCACTTGTCAAATGCCTGCTTGCCTTCTGTGGTTTCCTTAAACCCCAAGTAGATTACTTTGAATAATCAAGGTTTGCTTCTGCCTCTTGCCTTTGATGACATCTACACATGGAATGCCAAGTTTCTAGTTATTATATTTGTAAGCTCATGGAAAATTGACTTTTGTGTAAAAGGACATAGAACTTTTTTTTTTCAGATCCAGATTACTTAGCTATGACAGATCAATTAAGAATCACATTTTGGGTTTAAGGATTTGGAGAAGCATAAATCTCGTCATATCAAGGTAAAATATACTTGGTAAAGAGGACTAAGTTACCCCTAGTGTATAGAGATGGAAATCTCAGAAATTTATATTAATCTTTTCTTGAAAATCTTATGATTTTTGAAAAGTTTCAATAGGGTTAGAGCAATAGCACAGTGGGTAGTGCATTTTCCTTGCCCACAGTTGATGCCAGTTCAATCCCTGGCATCCTACATGGTCTCCTGAGACTTCCAGAAGTAGTTTTGAGCACAGAGTCAGGTGTAACTGTTGAGAGCCAACAGGTGTGGCCCAAAAATGAAGAAGAAGGATGTTGCATTAAGCCCTTAGGATGGGCTTGGATGGTGGATGGATGGAGGGACCTTTCTCTGCCACCCCAGGCAACGTGGCTTTGCAACCTCCTTCAGCCGGCTGGTATCTGGCTTCAGGAAAGCGGCGGGTAGAAATCTCACTCACAGGCAGGCTTCCAGAGAGATAACATCTTTATTGGCCCTGGCCTACATGTGTGGCCAATAGCATAACCATTTAAGCACATGCCATTCCAGCCATCTTTTCTCTGACCTCCAACCAGGCAAATTCTTCTATCCAGGAATGCAAATTCCCCCCTGTGGCCCTGAGGCCACAACTTTATAATCTTCCCAAGATCCCTTCTATTCCTGGGAGGGCCTTGCAGGTAATGATACACGTAATATCCGCCCAAGACGCCTCCCAGGAATGGGCGGGTCTTGCAGGTAGTTACACTTAAATCCCGGTGGAGTCACAGGAGGAGGAGAGGGAGAAAAGGGAGAAAGAGAGGGAGAAGAAGAGTTTCAATAAGTTTTTTACTACTAACTTTTATACATTCATTTATTCAGTTGATTTTGTCACTAAATACTAACTTTGGTAGAATCTGGCTCTTACTCTGTATTGGCTTTCTATAGGGGATCTACAGGAGTTAATTGCCAGTATTAGAGTCTCTGATCCAATGAGAAACCAACGAACTTATTTAAAACTCTTAAAAATTTTAATTCTGGAACAATGATAGTACAGAAAATAGGGTGCTTGCCTTGCATTTGGTCCACTTGAATTCAACTTTGGCATTCTGTATGGTTCCCTGAGCACTGCCTGGAGTAATTTCTGAGTTCAGACTTAGAAATAATCCCTGAGCATCACTGGGAATGGCTCAAAAACAAAAACAAAAAAACTTTAATGCTATGATAAACATTTCATTAAACCAAATGACATGTGGGCTGGCTATATCTCAATGAAGTTAGCCTTTTCATGAACTCCTAAATGAGAACTACTTATTTGAGCCCTACTTTAATTATTATTTAGATTTTTTCATCATCAAAAGAACAAGGCTGCTTTATGTTTCCAGTTTATTGATCCAAATGATCTATTGGAAACTATATTGACATACAACTTTAACAGAAGTCTGACCAAGAGATGCAGGCACTTGAATGATTATGGGAAGAGCCAAATTTTATTTCCCACTACATAATTCCCACTACATTTATTTCCCACTGCATTTATTATGTGCAGTAACTGGAATTATGCATATATGTGTACCGTGAATTAATATCTATCACCTCACATTATTGCAAATATTTGTCCTTTAGATGAGAATTTTGAAGACCTATTCTTTTATTTCAATAAAGTAATACTTGGCTCAATACCTGGTATACTTGGTCACTCCTGCTACTGTTTGGAGAACTATGTGGTGCCAGTGTGATCCCTGGCAGTGCTCAAGAGACCATATGTGGACCTCGAGATTTGAATTACATGCAATTAACCCCTGTACTAATTCTGAGGCATAGCTTATTATTATTATTATTATTATTATTTTGGTTTTTGGGCCACACCCAGCGGTGCTCAGGGGTTACACCTGGCTGTCTGCTCAGAAATAGCTCCTGGCAGGCACGGGGGACCATATGGAACACTGGGATTTGAACCAACCACCTTTGGTCTTGGATCGGCTGCTTGCAAGGCAAATGCCGCTGTGCTATCTCTCCAGGCCCATATTTTAAAATAAGTTTCCACATATAGGTGAGATAAAACAGTATTTGTCTTTTCTTGACATATTAGTCAGCAAACACGATATACTCAGGTTCCATCTGTTGTCACAAGTGGCAGGATTTTCTTTTTAATGGCTAAAATGATATTATTACATCATATATTACAGCTTATGTATATAGTTATGTATCATTTAATGATTGTGATCTATTCTGAGAGAGACATCACCAGGTAATTTAATCTGACACTGAATATTGCTTACTGTAGATTATATGATCTAGCTCATTGAAAACCTTTTTTTTTGTCTATGTGGACAGTAATTGCTCAAATACTATAAATAAGTGGATGATTGTATATATACAAAATTTAAAATCCATTCTTCTGGCCAGTGGATACTGATATTGTTTCCTTGTACACATATTGTAAAATAATAATGCAATGAATGAGGAGGGATACTGATGTCTCTGTTAGGTGGGCATCTCATTTACTTCAGATACATAGAAGCAGAATTGCTGCATTCTATTTAATTTTCTAGGAACCTCCATAGTGGATGTATCATTTTATATTGCTATCAATAATGTGCAAGGATTCCCCATTGTTCTTGACAACACTTGTTATATAAGGGTATGATTAGTAGTAATGGTGCTAATGAAATGCGGAGAACTGAAGCTACTCCCTTCAGTGCTTGCTTGGTAGAATGGTGAGAACCCAATGGTTCCTTTTCCCTTTCAATAATAGTCATCCTAACAGGTGTCAGATTATGCTTTATTGTGGTTAGATTTGCTTTTCTCTGATGATTAATTTTGAGCACATTTTGTGAACTTGTTATGTTTTCTTGGAAGAAGTATATTTAAATTCTTTGTTCACTCTCTAATTGAATGGCTTTTTTTTTTGGCTATTGAGTTATTTCTTGAGTTTCTTAATATAGCTTGGGTATCAAAGCCTCATTAGAATTGTAGTTTGAAAATATTTTCTCTAATTTCATAATTTGTCTTTTGATTTTGTTGATTACTTTTTTTGCAGCACAGAAGCTTTTTTTAGTTTTTATTTTAGTTACACTTATTATTTTTTTCAGTTGCCATATCACAAAAAATCATTGCCAATACTGATGTCAGAATAGTTACTATTTATGTTCTTTTCATAAGGTTTTCTGGTTTCAGGTCTTACTTTTGAAGGGAGTTTGGGGCCACATATGATGATTCTCAGAGTTCATTGCTAGTTCTGCACACAGGAATTACTCGTGTTGGGAAGGACCATATGGAAGGCCTGGGCGAGTCCAGGTCGGTGTCATGCAAGGCAAGCACACTATCCACTGTTTTATTATCTCAGACTTATCAGATATTACTGAAGTCTTTAGTGATACTGAATTAATTTTTGTGAATGATATAAATGAATAGTCTATTTCATGTTTATATTAAATTTCTAAATTTCCCAGAATTTTCCATGAAGGAAACTATATTATTTTCACTAAATACAAATTGTTTCCTTATTCATTGTTACTTGACTGTATGAGCATGGGTGTATTTATGAGTCATTTTTTTGATAGTTTTTTAGCCATACCCAGCAATGTTCAGGTTTACTCCTGGGTCTGTTCAGGAACTACTCCTGGTAAAACTCAATGAGCTATATGGGATGCTAGGGATTGAACTTAGGTTGACTATGTGCAAGGCAAGCTCTCTACCTGCTGTCCTATAGCTTAGGCCTCTGAGTCTTTATTTTTGTTGCATTAGTTTATGTATCTATTTTATACCGGTAGCTTATTTTTATTACTGTGACTTTATATTGTTGTTGACTTTGGCTTGGTATTTATTTCTGGCCATTTTTTCCCTATCCTATTCATCTGAGACTACTTGACCCCTTGGCCTCGTTCACTTTTCTTTTTCTCAATTTGTAGAACAACAGAGAAATATGAGCAACACAAAGTTATTCATGTCCTAAGGTTCTATGAAAAATTCAGGAGACCCTATCGAGAAGATAGAAGTAAAATTAAGAAAGAAAAAGGGGGAGCTTGTGTGACAGGTTATTTTTCTTAAGTGCAGTAAATGTTGGGGAAATTAGAAAAGAAATATTTTTGGCATAAAATAAACAGGGTATCTCTACCCATGAAGCATACTGTCATAAGACTGACTAGAGTTTCCGGGAATACTTACTGTCCAACCCCAACATCTTTCTTTATGGTCCAGTTTTACTTAGTCTCAACTGATTCAGTTAGGCTTCTGTAATTAGAGATCTTGGTTTTTGTATAGATCCTATGTCAAAGACCAGGTGTTATGGAGCATCTTCTGATTTCATCTTACCATTATGTGGCAAAAAAGGAAATCTCCCCTTAGAGCAAGTTGTTGCTATTTCCTCATTGTCAGGTTGTCAAATAAACTTATTCTAAAGCAATTTGGTTCCAGGGCAGCATTAGGGCCTCCCCCAGGAGGAGGAGTTTTATTCATGGTGCTAGTGAAAATTATGCAATGCCAAGAAGGGAATTTGAGGTTTGGGGTTGGATGGTCGATATCCGATCGATTGAGGCCTAAGTCAAACCCCCAGACAAATGTTCTGAATGAAAGGCACCCCTTCACTATAAAATTTATAGGTTTTTATCTCTATTTGATAAGAACTTTCTATATGTAAGATTTCCTCATTTATTGTGCCTATGAAAAAATAAACAATGCCCTATGATTTTTCTGGTACATAGGGGGTAAAAATAACAAGATAAACAATCTCTATAACCTGAAAACCCTGTCTTTTTTATTAGCAAGAACCAGACTATACCATAGAGTGGAGAATGAATACTAAGTAGGAAAGACATAAATAATCCAACATCAGATCACACCCTAGGGTGGAGAATGAATACTGAGTAGGGTAGAACTCAGTAATCCAACACTTGTTGAAAGGTTTTCTTGCTCCACTTCGAATTTATTGACTCTTTACCAATTGCGTACCTGGAGTGTCAGTCTTAAAATACTCAAGTCTATTCAATTGATCTGACGGTCTTTGTTCTACCACCATGATGTTTTCTTTAATATGAATTTTTATTTAAGTAACATGATCATAGTTGGGTTACAGTCATAACCAGAACACCCCCCTTTCACCAGTGTAACATTCCCCCTTCCCCCTTTCCATTCCCTGCCTGTATTCGAGACAGGCATTCTACTACAGTTATTTGTTTTTAAGTTCAGTAAGTTGTATTTTTTTAAAGGATAAGAGTAAAAAAATATAGTAAAGGTGTGATAGTGGCAATTGCCGTTGTTTGCATAGGTCCAGAAAAATGGGGAAAATGGAAAAAAGTCTTTGACCTGATTACAAAAAGGCCTCACCACAGAAGTTTATTGGCATAAGACCGACATTGGGTTCTAGGCATACCAGTCCATCCAACTTGAGTCATTCTCAAGGTCCCAGTGAAACTTTTTCACACTTTAGCTATTGTTGGTATCAGATTCTTATATTTAAAGACTCTGGATTCTGTGCATTTCTTTCATCGATGTCAGGCTGATTTGGAGCATCCTCTAGTTTTAGCATACCATTCAATGTGGAGTGATCTGCCCTGCATGCAGACTGTTGCTGAATCGTCTGGATGTTGGGAGCACTCTTTGGAGTAAGTCAATCCCAAAGCAGTGGTAGGTCTTCCCTGGTAGAGATTTGGATCCTGGTAATGTTATAGACAATTGTGGTTGTTTCCATAGATGGTATCCATTGTTCAGGTGTGTGTGGGCGATGCCCATTCTTCTGAGGCCTGAGCCAAATCATTATGCCAATGTTCAGGGTAAAAGGCCTAATTACATTATCAAATTTGTGTTCCCATCTCTATTAGATAAGAGTTTGTTTGCATATGTATTATTTTCCCATTTTAATGTGCTTATACAAAAGAGAAGCAATGCCACAAGATATTGTTGGTGCATCTGGGGCCGAGAAATAAAGTCCAACATTCCCCGTAACTTGGTACATATATGAAATCTATACAGAGATACTCTTCTACCAGTATTGCTTATAAAACAGATCTCAAAGGGGGAAAATAAAACAATCAAATAACAAATCCAGTAGGCAAAATTGTCACTATATGAGGATATTCAAAAAGAGTTATAAATGTTAAGGGAATACATCTGAGATATACAAAGGAGATACACGTGACCCTTTTATGTTTTAAAAATAGTCAAGAGGGAGGGGGGTGTTTCTGAGACACCACTTTGGTCTGTTATTTGGACAAGTGAAGAGAGCATGGAGCCATGTCCTCCCCTTGTTGCCTGCTGAAGCTTCTGACTCCCCAAGAGGCGTTTGCTTCCTAATTGCTGGAAGTTGAAAGTTCAGCAGTCCCTTCCCAGCCCCTTGCAGGAACAGAAAGCCTGGGGTCTCTTTTAAATTGCACCTCACCGGAACCCACTTGCTGGGACCCTGAGAAGTTGTCCAGGAATAACCCTGGGGTCGGGGAGGAAGGAGAAAGAAGGCTGTGGGTGGGGGCAGCCAAGGCTGCGTCTTCACCTTATCTTGGCCAAAAAGCCTACAGCCTGGAACCTTGCTGTGATGCGTTGCCTGCTGAAGCTTCAGACTCCACCAAAAAATTACTGTGAAAGATATGTAATCCATTTTGGCCAAAACAAAAATCATTAGTACAGAAAAAATGGTTAAATGTGGGGTAACAAGAGATGGGAGTGAGGGAGTAAAGAAATAAAATGAGCGCCTGGACGGTGTTCAGATAAATGAGTTGATGATAGTGAGGAGGAGAAGGTGGAAGAAGAGGGAGACAAGAAGGGAAAATAGGAAAAACAAGACAAAACAAAACAAGCTAACAATCAAACACCAAAAACAACAAAAATATGAAGTAATGAGAGGAGAGGCTATAAGAGCAAGGGCATGTTAGTTTGGTTGAAAGGGTTCGATGCTTGGTCCCTGCTACCACCATGATGTTTTAAGGACTATTGCTTTATATTACACTTTAAAATTGGGGAAAGTGATGCCTCCCATATTCTTTTCCTTAAGGTTTGCTTTAGCTATTTGTGGGCATTTATTGTTACTAATGAAGTTCAGGAGTGTTTGATCCACTTCTTTGAAGAATGTCATGGGTATCCTTAGAGAGATTGCATTAAATTTGTACAGTGCTTTGGGAAGTATTAGTTTTAATGATATTAATCCTCCCAATTCATGAGCTGAATATATATATATATGAATATATATATATATATATATATATATATATATATATATATATATATATATATATATATATATATACACACACACACACACCAATTTCCTGGTGTCCTTTTTTAATTTCCTGAAGCAGTGTTTTGGAGTTTTCTTTTTATAGGTCTTTAACCTCTCTAGTAAGTTGACTCTAATTTTCTGAGGCACAATTATGAATGAAATATTTGTTAATGTCTGTGGAATTAAATAATTAATGATGGTGTTGGATGGAGATGGATGGATGGAGAGACCTTTCTCAGCCATCCCAGGCCATGTGGCTCTGCAACCCCATTCAGCCGGCGGGTCTGGAGGTTCATGAGAGCAGCGGGTAGAAATCTCATCACAGTCAGGCTTCAGGTAGTATCAGCTTTATTTATACCCTATCCACCACATGTGTGGCCTATATCATAACCAATTAAGCATTCAGCCATTCTTAGCTAGCCCTGCATCTTAACTCCTTTCAGCCATCTTCCCTTTGACCTCCATTCTGGCCAAAGACCAAAAAGGGCCTAATCCCCTGGGTCAAAGGCCTTATATAACCTTCCAAGACCACTCCCTGGAATGGGAGCGGTTTTGCAGGTAAGGTTACATGTAATATCCGGTTCCCAAGGCTCCTCCCAGAAATGGGCGGGCCTAAGGTAGATACACCTAAATCCAGGGTGGAGTCACAATGTCTTTCTTCTCTTCATTATTTTTATATAAAAGTGCCATGGATTTTTGTGCTAATTTTGTAGCCTGCCACTTTATTATATAGATCTGTTATTTCTAGAACTTTTTTTGGTAGGTTTTAGGTTTTTCTAAATATAGTATGTTGTCTTCTGCAAACAGTGAGAGCTGAACTTCTTCATTTCCTTTCTGGATGCCCTTGATATTTTTTTCTTGCCTGATTGCTATGTCAAGTACTTCCAGTACTTGTTGAATAGAAGTGGTGAGAGGAATAATCTTGTCTTGTGCCATATCTTAGAAGAAATGGTTTTAGTTTTTCCCCATTGAGTATAATATTTGCCATGGGCTTGTGGAAAATGCCCTTGACTATATTTAAAAATGTTTCTTCCATTTCCATCTTGTGAAGAGTTTTTTTTTTATCATAAATGGGCATTGGCCCTTATTAAATGTTTTCTTTGCATCTCTTGTTATTATAATATGTTTTTTTTTGTTTTATTGATATGGGGTATTCTTTGATTGACTTGAGTATGCTGAATCATCCTTGCATCTCTGGAATGAATCCTACTTGGACATGGTGTATGATCTTTATAAGGTATTTGCTAGAATATTGTTGAGGATTTTTGCATCTGTACTCATCAAGGATATTGGCATATAGTTCTATATTTTGTGGCATCTCTATCTGCTTTTGGTACCATGGTGATGCTAGCTTCATAGAAAATATTTAGAAATGTTTCTATTTCTTCAATTTCCTGGAAAATTCTGAAAAGTATAGGGAGTAGGTCCCCTTGGAAGGTTTGAAAGAATTTGTTAGTGAATTCATTTGGGCCTGGGCTTTTGTTGTTGGGAAAACTTTTGATTGCCATTTTAATTTCCTCAATAGTGATGGGTCTGTTCAGATTGTCTAGATTATTTTGGTTAAACTTTGGGAGATTATAAGAGTCCAAAAATTTATTGATTTCTTACAGGTTCTCTTGTTTTGCGAGAGATTCTCAAAGTAATCTCTGATTATCCTTTGAATTTCTGCCAATCTGAAGTAACACCTCCCTTTTCATTTCTAATTTAGTTTATTAAGTTTCCCTCTCTTTTTTTTATTGTGATTCTTGCTAGTGGCTTATCAATCTTGTGTTTTTTTTTTCAAAGAAACAACACTTGCTTTATTAATCTTTTCATGTTGTTTTGGGTTTCTAGTCCATTAATTTCTGCTCAGTTTTGATATTTCTTTTTATTTGCCTATTTAGGTTTATCTTGTTAATCATTTTCCAACTTTTAAGCTGTGCTATAAAGTTATTTATGTAGGCTCTTTCTTTCTTCTTGGAAGCTATAAATTTTCCTTTTAAAACTACTTTTGCTGTGTCCCACACATTCTAATAATATGTTTCTTCATTCTCATTTGTTTCCAGGAATTTTTTTTTTTTTTTTTTTTTTTTTTGTTTTTGCGTCACACCTGGCAGTGCTCAGGGGTTATTCCTGGCTCCAGGCTCAGAAATTGCTCCTGGCAGGCACAGGGGACCATATGGGGCGCCGGGATTCGAACCGATGACCTCCTGCATGAAAGGCAAACGCCTTACCTCCATGCTATCTCTCCGGCCCCTGTTTCCAGGAATTTTTTATTTCCTCTTTGATTTTGTCCCTAAGCCATTGGGTATTCAGTAGGAAGCTGTTTAATTTCCAGGTGTTAAAAGTTCTTTCTCTGTGTATGTTTGTAATTCACTTCTAATTTCACTACATTATTATCTGAGAAGGTAGTTGATACACTTTCTATCCTCTTGATTTTATGGAGGTAGGTTTTGTGGCCTAGCACGTGGTCTCTCCTGGAAAATGTCCCATGTGCATTTGAGTGTTCAGCTTTTTTTTGTTTGTTTGTTATTGTTTTTGTTTTTGGGTCACACCTGGCAGCGCTCAGGGGTTACTCCTGGCTCTACACTCAGAAATCTCTCCTGGCAGGCTTAGGGGACCATATGGGATTCCAGGATTCAAACCACCATCCTTCTGCATGCAAAGGAAACATCCTACCTCCTTGCTATCTCTCTGACCCCCAAGTGTTCAGCTTTTGGGGGATGTGTATTCAGCTTTTTTGGAATGAATGTTCCTATATCTATATAGGCTTAGTATATTTATATACATATATGTATGGATGGATATATATGTATAAAGATACAATACACTAAGCCAATCTTTTCTATTTCTTTCTTCAGGTTCAGTATATCCTTGTTGAGTTTTAGCCTGGTTGACATATCAAGTGGTGACAGGGAGGTACTGAAGTTTCCCATTTTGATTAGGTTTTTAATGTCTTTCTTCAATTCTATCAGCAATTGTTTTAAATATTTTGTGTGATAGGATAGATATGGGGAGCATTGGTGAAAGGAATATTGCACTGGTAAAGGGGATGTATTTGTTTTCATGACTGAAACTCAACTACAAACTGTTGGTGATCATGGTGCTTAAATAAAACTATAATTTAAAAAAGCAGCAGTGGACCAGAGATATAGTATAGTGGTAAGGTACCCTATAGGGTTCCTGAACCCTATTAGAAGTGATCCCTGAACACAGATCCAGGAATAAACCCTGAACACAGTAGGGGGTAGTCCAACTCCCATTCCTTCCCCCCAGAAATCCCAAAGGCAGTGTTATACACAACCTAATCTAACAATAGTTACAAAGGCAATTTTCTACAAAATTGTGAAGATTTAATTCTGTCAACAATATAAAGTAGCATATAAAGAACAATATGATTTTCAGAAGTTGTAGACCCTCAAGTTGTTTTATTTTCTGTTTGTATAATAAAAGGGCTGAACTGTATGCATTTCTCAGAAAATAAAAATTTGGAATTTGAAAACATATCTTCTGCAAGGTGTACAACTGCTTACTTTTTTCGAAAAGCAATTTCTCACATATTACTATTTTCACTAAGGTTTGAAATATTTTCAGATTCTCTTATTAAACAAAAACATACACATGCCTTAGAATTTATTCTAAATTACAGTAGAGTTGAATCTCTGGCTAAGTTTATTTGCCAGAATTATATTAACAAGTACTTTCATGATCCTATAATATGGCAATGAATTGGTTTTATTATAGATTTTTATGCTAGAGTGTTGTAGCATGTATTTGATTTCTTTCTTTCTTTCTTTTTTTTTGGTTTTTGGGCCACACCTGGTGATGTTCAGGGGTTACTCCTGACTGTCTGCTCAGAAATAGCTCCTGGCAGGCACAGGGGACCATATGGGACACTGGGATTCGAACCAACCACCTTTGGTCCTGGATCGGCTGGTTGCAAGGCAAACGCCGCTGTGCTATCTCTCTGGGCCCTTGATTGCTTTCTTCTTTGGAAATCTTTCTTGCACAGAGTGGTAAGATAGCCATGTCTTAATTCTTGAAAATTCTTGAAGTCAATAAACGCTAACTCAGCATCCTTGGGTTTAATCTCCAGCTGTGCATCATCCACCTAGTATCATTGGTAATGATCCCTGAGCACCAAGCTGAGAGCAGGCCTTGAAGACTGAAAAACATCTCTCTCCTCTATTAGAAAAAAAATATATTTGTATAAAATACACGTTTTAAAAAAATAAAGAGGTAGAAGAGTTGAGAAAATTTTATTTCTCATTGATTTTAGTGGATCCAAATGCAGGGGAAAATATGACCTTTTAAGAGGGAACCAGAGAGGTATTTGAAAACAAAAGAAGATAATGTGTCATGATGACCAAAAACAGAGCAATATATTTTGAAGTTGGAAGAAGGGGGTCACATAGGTCAAGGAATAAAGCTCTAGAATCTAAAAATCACTAAGAAATGGCTATTCTCTGGTGCTGTGGAACACAACCGTGCTGACATTTGATTTTATGCCTCAGATCTCAAAGGCAATACGTTTGTGCTTTTTGTTAAGCCACCAAAAATATGGTAGTCTGAGTGATAGAAAAATAATGTATATTATCATGTTATATGTATCTAATTATTTTACTTTATATGAAAAATCTTCCTCTTACTTGCAAATTTTCCCCTCTTAAATTTTTTTGTGATACTAAGTATTAAATCTAATATTAAATGCTAAGTATCAAACCTATTAAACATCAGGAAAAGCACATAGTTTATCTCTGAGTTACCCCCCACCCCACCCCAGTCCTTGAAATACTTTCTTGCATGGATAATCCTTCATTACATCAGGTGTTTATGGAAACATCAGTGGTGCATGTCCAATCTGAAAAGTCTTCAGTCTAGGAATGTTTAGGCATGACCCACTCATTGGTCATGTTGGGCCACTGTCCCTACTTGAAAGCAGAAATTGAGTTTAATTTTATATATTGCCTTCTAGTGGACAAATTTTTTATGTTATAAATGACCAGCTCTGCTGAGCAAGATCTTAGGTCACAGGAGGAAGGAAGAACTAGGGAGTAACTCTGACTCATCATGGGGCAGATTTGAGAGAGGACAGCAGCAGATCCTTTCAGTTTGACTGCTGTATGCATGGTGCTGGAGTCCTGTGAAAGCATATTCTGAGACTAGAAGTTGGCTTCGAAAAACAAGCAGCTTGTTACAGTAACCTCAAGGGAAGGAAGTCAGGCTGGTGGAGTGCTCCTTCCACGAACTTCAGACCAGATGGCTGACCTACATTTTTCAATTCCGAAATGACTAACAGGGGTTCAAAATGAATACATGAAAGTAAACAATGCATGACAATCATATTTGAATTCGAGATTCTTAGCAATTGTTTGTTCTTTATCAAACTTCTTGAATTTTATATTTTAATGACCATTGACAATTGGTGAAGCCTCTTGCTCCTTGCTGTCATTGCTTGGGAATCCAACAGGGACAGAATTATGGCTAGGTCTCAGGTTGAACAAGAAGCTGATTTTTATGTGCTATGATTGATCAAGAAAAGTAGGAGTAGACTCTTTTTCTGAAACAAAAAATTTTGTGCTCTCTTTGAATCATCTCTTTGGGTACTCCTTAGAAAGATAAATACCTCCAGATGACTGGGTGTTCCAGTGTAAGAGCCTATTGTATGCTGTTCCAAGAACAGTCTTCCAGATAAGAGTTGATATGGGAGAAACACGTTTATTAATCAAATATAAATGTGAAAAAGATGATGTTTTTTCCCTAAAGCATTATTATTCTCAAGTGGAGGTCTGGATTATAAATGGCTTATGGAAGAAGTAACAAAAACAGACAAATGTGGTGGACTGGTGAGGAACCAGTCTCCATCATGCTGTATTCTGCTGATAGCAATGGCTTGATAAAGTCACTGGGACAAAGTGTCTGTTCATTTCTTCTCCCCATTTTTTGATGGGGTTAGATGTTTTTTTCTTGTAAAGTTCTGTCAGTGCCTTGTATATTTTGGAGATTAGCCCCTTATCTGATGGGTATTGGGTGAATAGTTTCTCCCACTCAGTGGGTGGCTCTTGTATCTTGGGCACTATTTCCTTTGAGGTGCAGAAGCTTCTCAGCTTAATATATTCCCATCTGTAATCTCTGCTTTTACTTGCTTGGAGAGTGCAGTTTCCTCCTTGAAGATGCCTGTAAATGCTCCACATCACTAATCATCAGGGAGATGCAAATCAAAACAATGATGAGACACCACCTCACACCACAGAGAATGGCACACATCACAAATAATGAGAATAAACAGTGTTAGCGGGGATGTGGAGAGAAAGGAACTCTTATCCACTGCTGGTGGAAATGCCGTCTAGTTCAACCTTTATGGAAAGCGATATGGAGATTCCTCCAAAAACTGGAAATCCAGCTCCCATATAATCCAGCTATACCACTCCTAGGAATATACCCTAGGAACATAAAAATACAATACAAAACCCCCTTCCTTACACCTATATTCATTGCAGCACTATTTACCATAGCAAGACTCTGGAAACAACCAAGATGCCTTTCAACAGACGAATGGCTAAAGAAACTGTGGTACATATACACAATAGAATATTATGCAGCTGTCAGGAGAGATGAAGTCATGAAATTTTCCTATACATGGATGTACACAGAATCTATTATGCTGAGTGAAATAAGTCAGAGAGAGAGAGAAAAAAATGCAGAATGGTCTCACTCATCTATGGGTTTTAAGAAAAATGAAAGACATTCTTGCAATAATAATTTTCAGACACAAAAGAGAAAAGAGCTGGAAGTTCCAGCTCACCTCAGGAAGCTCACCACAAATAGTGATGAGTTTAATTAGAGAAATAACTACATTTTGAACTGTCCTAATAATGAGAATGTATGAGGGAAATGGAGAGCCTGTTTAGAGTACAGGTGGGGGTCGGGTGGGAAGGAGGGAGACTTGGGACATTGGTGATGGGAATGTTGCACTCACTGGTGATGGGTGGTGTTCTTTACATGACTGAAACCCAAACACAATCATGTATGTAATCAAGGTGTTTAAATAAAATAAAAAAAGTCACTGGGACATTTTAACTTGACCTTTGTAAACTTAAGATAATATTGCTGTGCAATGTTGGTATATTCATGTGAATAGAATCAGTGATTGGAAATCTGTCATTTGTCCTTTTTCTCTCATCTGTGGTTGGTATCTAGTTTAATATACATTAACTTACCATTAGGGAAAAGGCAGAACAAGAGGTGAGAGACAGATCTGAAAAAATTGTGGTGAACAAAAAGGTATTTCTAATGCTGGCTCATTTACAATGAGGGGAGATTCTTTTGCCTAGAAATCCCTCTCAAAACCTTCCTTTTAAGGGTTCAAACCTGTGTTACCATTGTGATAGGTTTACAAGTCTTGACAGAAAAAAATGGTCAGCAAATACAACTCCTGTTAGCTAAAGTCAGTATGTTACTTTACATTTATACAGCACTTGTGAACTTCCTAGAGATTTCTACCAAAGTATCTGAGGTTCCTTTTAGTCTCCAGGTTCTTATTTTGGGTTGGGTTGGAGATTGAGACAAACTTGGTGGTACTCAGGTCTTAGTCCTGTCTCTGTGCTACTAACAATGCTCAGAGGAACAGATGGGATATCGGGATTCAAACCTTGGTCAGACACATGCTTAACCACCGTGCTATCTCTACATCTCCTCCCCTGGTTTCCCAAATGCTGATATTATATCTATTTTTATGCCTCACATTTGTGAGTAGTTACATTGTGTTAACATGCAAGTAATTTTTGTGGTCTTAAATGGAATATGATTTTTTACATGTGCCTCTGGAAAATAATTTACATACAATGCTGTAAATTCAACAATTACATATCTATATCTGTATTAATATTTGTCTTGATTTAAAACGGAAGGATAAAACTCATCACTGAGGTAAAGGGTGGATGTTGGAGCCTTTGAGTTTAGGAAGTTCTTCTGGGCAATGAAGGTGACATGGAAGACTTAAAAAAATAAAAACAGTAGACAGACAAAATGTACACTGAGGGATTGATGGCTGTGGAAACCTTGTATAACTGAAACTCAATTATGAACAACTTTTTAAAATGTATATCATGGTAATTAAATATTAATAATGCAGATATTCAAAAATAAACAAATATATATTATGCTTAGGGATGGAGAGATAGTGAGGCACTTGCCAACCCATGCTTGATCCCTGGGACTACATGTCTCCTGAGCACCACCAGGAATGATTCTTGAGCAGTGAGCCAGGAGAATAAGCCCTGAGCATGGCCAGTATGGTCCCCAAACCAAAAAAAGGGAAAAGCTTTATTCAAGAACAATATCTGTTATTAAAGAGCAAAAGTTAAAACTAGGTTACTGGGCCCGGAGAGATAGCACAGTGGCGTTTACCTTGCAAGCAGCCGATCCAGGACCAAAGGTGGTTGGTTCGAATCCCGGTGTCCCATATGGTCCCCCGAGCCTGCCAGGAGCTATTTCTGAGCAGACAGCCAGGAGTAAACTCTGAGCACCGCCAGGTGTGGCCCAAAAACCAAAAAACCAAAAAACAAAAACAAAAAAACAAACAAAAAAACTAGGTTACTATAAGTGTACTCCTCTGTCATTGCAGAAACTTAGTCAACTAATCTGAAACTCTTGACTAAAAAAATTAATTGAGTTCATGGGGCCAGAGTAATAGCACAAGTAGGGCTTTTGCCTTGCATACAGCATACAGCTGATCCAGGATGGGCCTTGGTTTGATCCCATATTGTAGGGAGCCTAAACTGAAGCTGCTGGCCGGCACACCATATGGTCCCCGAAGCCAGAAACAATTTCTGAGCTCATAGCCAGGAGTAACTCCTGAGCATCACAGGCTGTGGCCCAAAAAGCAAAAAAAAAAAAAATTGAGTCCAATTTTATCTACAGTAACTATTTGATAGGAAAATAATTTAATTAATAAAATTAATTTTAGCCTATAAGTAATTTGATTTTTCATTTCTGGAACTTGCCCTTTGGCAAAATTGTTTGCTCATCACATCTGTACTGAAATGGTACATGAGTTATGGTTGACAAATACAATAATTTGAAACAAAACTTATGAAAATATTGAATAGTAGATAGCTTGAAGTTACAATCTTGAGCAATTTGCTTCCTTAACTGTGGCAGAATGTTTTAAATGTTCACAGTGGATTTCCCTTAGCAGAGCCATATGGGGGCAAAATGCCAATCTAAGTTCCACCCTGGCACCACATATGGTCCTTGGAGCATTGCCAAAAGTGATCCTTGAATGCAGAGCCAGCAGAACTGAGTACTGAGCACCACTTGAGAAGACCCCAAACAAAACCAAAACTCAACTAAAGATCAAAGTAACTATCCTACATAAACTATAATAAAAAGAAAACAAGAAAATTTGAATGACCTCCAAGGCCATTTCTATCACAAGTGTGAACAAAGTGATACTATACCTGACAAAAATTATTGTGAACATTTTTTTAAAAAAATTTTTGGGCCACACCCAGTGATGCTCAGGGGTTACTCCTGGCTATGTGCTCAGAAATAGCTCCTGGCTTGGGGGACCATATGTGACGCCAGGGGAATTTAACTGCAGTCCGTCCTGGGTCAGCTGCATGCAAGGCAAGAACCCTACCCCTGCGCCATCACTCTGGCCCCAAGTGAGCATTATTTTAAAGGAACTTTATGAGGGCCATAGCGGTAGTAGAGTGGGTAGGGCACTTGCACTTGGCTGACTCAATTTAATGCCTTGGATTGGCCAAAGACAAACAAAAAATAACTTTAAATTTAGACTTCTATCATAATCCAGTAATGTATTACTGCCTAAAGCAAAATTATTTTTATGTCTTACTGAAAAATCTTGCCTTGAGTTTGAAATGTACTTTTTGTATAAACATTAATTAAAACTACTTCACATGAGGGCCTGGAGATATAACACAGTGGTAGAGCATTTGCCTTGCACACAGATCTGGGACAGATCCAGGTTCAATCCCTGGTATTCCATATGGTCCCCAAACTCTGCCAGGAGTTATTTCTAAGTGCAGAGCCAGGAGTAACTCCTGAGTGCCACCAGGTGTGTCCAGGTGTGGCCCCAAAATAAAACAAATAAAACACAACACAACAAACAAAAACTATTGCCACATGATTGGGAGATATAGTATGGAAGATCAAATATGTAGTCATAACCTTCCTTTATAATTAAGAAAAAATAACATAAAATTGACTCAGTAGTAATGAAGCATCAGTCATAATATTAATTAATGTTATAAAAAGTACTAATTTCATATTATAAAGTGAATTCAGTGAATTTCATATTATAAAGTAGCATTTGCTGTTTAGAGAATTTTTGTGGTAAACTGATCAAGTTTACTCTTCCTGGCTCTGTTCTTAAAGTTCATTCCTGGTGGTATCACAGAACTATATGTAGAGCTAGGAATTAAACCAAAGTTAGTCACATACAAGGCAAGTGTGCCTTACCCTGTACTATCTATTTGGCCTCCTATAAAACCACTCTTTTAGGGGTGAATTCTGAAAAATCAAGTTAAAGAGAGGTTAAAATGCAGTAGTAAATAAACAGAGGCAAGAGTTGGCCTTACTTAGAATAATAGATTATCTAGAATAGAAAAGTAAGCTTACATTAGTAACTGAATATATGTAGTGGTCTTATAATCTTGTCTAAGTATGTATAGTCTTCAGGTTGTTTTTAATTTCTTAATAAAATAAGAAGCAAAGAATCTTACCAAAGTGAAGAAGTTGGAAGAGGTATTGGAGATTTGAGAAGTGCATCAAATCTGACAGATTTGGAGATAGTAGGCAGAACACTGGTAACTGGAACTAGAAGATAAGAGAAGATTTTAAATTCTATAGTCATGACAAGAATGAGAGAGCATATGACTGTTTGAGCTGTATGTAGACCATTGTGGTTATTCAAATAAAAAATAGAAAGAAATATATTAGGTAGGGACCAATGGGTGCAGTGCATTTACATTAAGCATAATACATTTGAGATAGCTGTGGAACATTGACTTGGAATAGTTAGTGGGAAATTGAAGAAAAGATTTGAACTGGAAGAACTTAGGAGAGTAACGCCTCTCATACAAAGATAGTCATCTTTTCAGCACCACATTTATCAATGAATGATTATTGAAATCACATCATTGGAAATTTCTGAATAAAAGTGATGAATGTCAGACAAACAGCAACTGAACATTGAACCCTGCAAGAACCTGGGTGTATAGAAGAAAAAGAAGAGGCCATGAAGGATATTAAGAAAATTTTTTTTAAAAAAATCTATAAATTAGGGGCTGGGCGGTGGCGCTAAAGGTAAGGTGCCTGCCTTGCCAGCGCTAGGCTAGGACGGACCGCGGTTCGATCCCCCGGTGTCCCATATGGTCCCCCAAGCCAGGAGCAACTTCTGAGCGCATAGCCAGGAGTAACTCCTGAGCATTACTGGGTGTGGCCCAAAAACCAAAAAAAAAAAAATCTATAAATTAACACAACTAAAATTAGAAGGAATTATTTAATAAAACCAAATTCCCCCTCCATATTTTCTTATAGTGGTATGATATTCCATATGGATATATACTATAACTTCTTCATTCATTTATCTGTTGTTGCACATTTTGTTGTTTACCTATCCAAGCTATGTATTTCAATAAATATAGGTGTGCATATATATATTGGTTTGTTTTTTTTTTTGGTTTTTGGGTCACACCTGGCAGTGCTCAGGGGTTACTCCTGGCTCTATGCTCAGAAATTGCTCCTGTCAAGCTCAGGAGACCATATGGGACACCAGGAAACAAACCACTGACTTTTGCATGCAAGGTAATCACCTTACCTCCATGATATCTCTCCATGATATCTCTCCAGCCCCTATATATATTTTTTAAATAAATGCTTTTTTTAATTTAGTGGGTAGATGATAAAAAGTACAATCACTTGGTTTTATGAGTGTTCTACTCTTTGTTTGTTTGGGGGCTACTCCCAATGATTCTATGGGGTTATTCCTGGCTCTCTGCTCAGAAATTACTTCTGACAAGATTGGAGGACCTATGGGATGCCGGGGATCGAACCCAGGTTGGCCATGTGCAAGGCAAACACCTACCTACTGTGCTATTGTTTTGACCTCTAGCCCCTAATTCTTTATTTTTTGAGGAATCACCACACTGAATCATTTAATGATTCACTATTTCTTTTAGTATAAATTATTTTACAACTATCTGTGTAATAATACACACACACAAACATACACACACACAAACACCTCAGCTGGGGCCAGACTGTTTGTACAATGGTAAGGCATTTGCCTTGCATGCAGCTGACAGGATGGACCCAGGTTCGATCCCCAGCATTCCATATGGTCTTCCAAGTCTGTCAGGAGGGATTTCTAAGCCCAGAGCTAGGAGTAATCCTGAGCACCTCCAAGTGTGCCCCCTCACCCCCCAAAAAACCCAAAAAACCTCAGCTAAGTTCCTACTACTCTAGGAAGTAAATTTCCCATAGTTATCTTTCTAGTAATTGTCACAGGATTGATGACACCATTATCTCCAGTAAATGTTAGTTCAGGATAAAATTCTCAACACCATCATCTTTATCTATATTCAGCACATTTACTCATTTGGTATTTGCAAAACACTGTTCATTGTTACTCCTTCCAGGAACTCATTAAGGTATCATGTCTGTGGCTTTCCCGCACGAGGCATGGAAACACAGTTCCCTTTTGATCTGAGCCTTTTAAGGCTGCTTGATTTTAACCACAGACATATATTGACTTCCCCACATCAACATGAATGGGTTTCATGGTTTGAGAATCAACTTGGCATCTCTGCCCTAAATTTTTCACCTGGTAACAGCGGATACAAGAGAATTTGTAAAAACGTGGGAACAGAGCATGACCCTTGAAATCTCTAGGACATTTCATTAGTGTTAACAATATTCTTTCTTAATTGCTGTCTTTGTGACAGGAACTGAGCTTCTGAACTGATTTTACATGTGTCTTTGTTGTTAAAGAAACAGGAAAAGCAGATCCATGCTCTTGTTCTCCATTTCTTAAAGCTTTAGCTTTTCTCAAAGCTCTTTCTAGCTACTTAGAAACTTTCCTCAGACACAGCTCAAATTCTTTACCCGGCCAATTTCTTTTCAACATCCTATCCACAAAGGAAAGTCACTTCATTTGAAAAGCTCTTGATACTTTTTTTTTTTATTCTTAGGATTTAGTATCTATTTACTAATGTTCTTTCATAATTATTCTTCATCCTCATGTCCCTGATCCTATTAGGCTGTAGATTATTTAAGAATTGTAATCTTTTCCTTCGTCATTGATTATTTTCTTCATCACTGATTATGTCCTTAGCTACTACCAGAGTGACTTTCCTAAAGTAAGAGCTCACTATAGCTAAGAAAGATAAAATAGTTGTGTTGTATCATGTTGGAGCCACAGCTCAGTGGATCCAGGCCTCAGTGATTGCATCAGAGAGGGAAAAGAAGTCAAATGTATTTGATTATTTAGGTCTGCTTTCATGGAACACCAAAGAAGGGCTGTTTAAATTAATGATGCCCATTGCTTTTGCCTCTTTTCTCAGCCTTCTTCACCACAGATGAGTGAGAGGCCTCTAATTGCAATTTTCCATTTCCTGATGCAACTTCTATGTTTCTTCTCTCTTTATGACATCCCTACCAAGACACGCACAGAGGTCTGAGATTTGGATACCAAAGATGTATGCTCACTGTGAACTCATTTGTTGTGGTGGAATATGAAACATGAGTCTTGAATTGTGAGATTAGCCATGAATAAATCAAACAGGGATATTTATCAGGAAATATAAGAATCATCATACCAATGGGGTTTTCCTTCAGGACAGTCTATTTCAGATGTCTAGTTACTTGGTCTTAGGACTTAAAGAAAGAAAATGGAGTATTTACATACATCCTTCTCAATTGGAATCCTATTAAAAATTTCTGTAAGAGTTTGAATAAGAAAAGACCAAACAGCTATTGAACAGCTTTTCTATAAAAGCAAGGACTTGAATCCTGCTAGGTATTTCTGAATAAATTTGACCTACAGGGTGATTGGCACTAAGAAATTGTAGATAATTTATGAAATTCTAAAAACATATAACAAATGGAGCTGGGATTTAAACTTAATTCAATAGGGCTATCTGTCCTTTAAGTCTAAGAATGATACAATTTCTTACAGCCTAAAGAAGATTCTTGTAGTTAAAAATGAGTGAGGAATTAATTGATTCTAAAATGCTCAAGGAAACTGAAAAAATAACAGCAAATTAAATCATGAGTTTTTATAAAATCAAATATTCAAGTCATTCTCTTTTAGTTATATATAATTATACTAACTGTTGATTGTGGATGATTATGTTTGGGCCTATGTTGCAGTGATCCTTCAAAAGGAATTGTCTGATGTTTTGGAAAGTTGCAAAATAGAACTATTTATTCACTAATCTGAAGAAGTTAATGAACTATTTGTGCAGAAACTTTTGTTGTTATCAAACAAATAAGCAAGTCAAAAGACTAACAAGAAAGAAAAAAGAGAAGGATAAAGAGGAAGACAGAGAGAAAAAGGTGAAAGAAGGGAAGAGGAGAAAAAATGAAGAAGGCACCATCTCCCTAGGGCAGTTAATTTGTTTTTTGCTCAGGGGTTAGTTACTCCTGGCTCTATGCTCAGAAATCGCTCCTGGCAGGCTTGGGGGACCATATGGGATGCCGGGATTCGAACCACTGTCTTTCTGCATGCAAGGTAAACACCCTACCTCCATGCTATCTCTCTGGCCCTTAATTTACTTTATTTTACAACCAGAAGTATCTAGTTAAAAATATTCAGAGATTAAGCACCTAAATAATACTTCAAGCAATGAAGAAAACATGTTAAACTGATAACCTAATATTCTCACACATAATAGCAGTTTTTCCTACTCTCTGGTGTAGACAGAGTTTCAAATACAAACCCATATCCAAGAAAAAGAGAACACAGGTACCTTTGTAATAGAAGCAACAAGAACAAATATAAAGCTACTGTGTTAATACAGTTTTTTCCTTAATTCAGTCATTCCCAGTCTATACTGCACCTACTGTTATTGATAATAAAAGATTTCCTATTGGGCATGCTTTTATATAATACAGTCAGATATCTCACTAATAAAAAGTAAACAATTCTTTTTATTTACTTCACTAGGTAACCTGAAGTTTTTTTAATAATATATTTAAGCACCATGATTATAAACATGTTTATAGTTGCATTTCAGTCATAAAAAAAGAACACTCCCCTTTACCACTAGAACCTTCCTACCACCAATACCCACATCTCCCTTCTTTCCAACCCCCTGTCTGTATTCCAGACAGGCATTCTATTTCTCTCAATACTATTATCATAACATTCTGTATTTATCTTTTTTTCTGGATTACTTCATTTAACATAATACCTTCTAGTTCCATCCATGTTGCTGCAAATTGCATGTTTGCATCATTCCTTACAGCTATGTAGTATTCTTTTGTTTATATGTACCACATCTTCATGATCCATTCATCTGTTTTTATACATCTAGGTTGATTTCAAGTCTTGGCTATTGTACTGAGTGGTGCAATGAATAGCAGTGTGCATACATTCTTTTGGATGAATAATTTTTCTGTCCTGGGTATAGTTGCCCAAGAGAGATTTCTGGGTTATATGGCAGCTCAATTTTGAGTTTACTGAGAACCGTCCATATTGTTTTCTATAGGTGTTGGACCAGGCCACATTCCCACCTGCAATGGATGAGGTTCCTTTCTAACCATATTCCCACCAACAGAGATTTTTCCTATTATTTTTGATATGTACCATCTTCACTGTGTAAGATGATATTTCATTGTCTTGATTTGGATTTCCGTAAAGATAAGTGATAATGAACATTTTTTCACGTGTCTGCTGGCCATCTGTTGGTCTTCCTCAGAGAAGTATCTGTTCATTTCCTTTCCCCATTTTTGATGGGGTTTTTAGGTTTGGGGAGTTAACCTTTGTGAGTACTTGTATATCGTAGATATCAACCATTTCTTTATCTGATGTGTTGAGTGCAAGAATTTTCTCTCATTCAGTTAGCTGCCTTTTAATTTTAGCTTGTGTTTCTTTTGCCATACAGAAACTTTTTAGTTTGATGTAGTTCCATTTGTTTAGGTTTGATGCCATAATTCTTGCCATTGGCATCCTACCATTGAAGACTTCTTTGAAGTCTAAGTCTTGGAGTATTCTGTTTATATTTTCCTCAATGAACTTTATGAATTCGTGTCTAATCTCAAGATATTTAATCCATTTTGACTTGACTTTTGTGTAAGGTGTGAGATATGGATCAATCTTTAATTCCTTACATGTGGTTATCCAATTGCTCCAACATCATTTGTTGATGAGGCTGTCTTTCTTCCACTTCAAATATTTGGCTCCTTTGTCAAAGATTAATTGACCATACAATTGGGGGATTTGTCACTGGATATTCTATTCTGACACATTGATCTGAAAATCTGTCTTTGTTCCAACACCATGCTGATTTTTATCACTATGGCTTTGTAGTAGAGCATCAAATTAAGTAATGAGATGCATCCCAAATTTCTTGTTTTTCAATATTTATTTGGTTATTGACTTCCATTACAGTGCTCACTACACAAATACTTTGGTGTCTTAATTTTAATATGTCTATAATAACTTTTTAATCTTTTTGCTCACAGTGGTTTTTGGAGATATAGGTTTGTCACCCTAGCTTCGCATTACAGTGTTATATTTGTTAGACTCAAAATACAGTGCTCATTAAGATAATGTCTTGATAAATATTATAATCTATTTATTTTCCATTTGATTATGTCTGCTAATATGATCTAATTTTTTAACTTTTTAAGAAAATATTTCTCATATTTATTGAGGTATTATAATTTACAATACTGTCAATGATAGTTTCATGTATATATCATTCCAGCACCACACATCAGAGTGCCCAATTTCCTTTACTAATGTCATAAGAACCTCTCATCACTCTACTAGGTGAGCTCAGTTATACAGACCAGATTTGCAGCTCTGTTGCCTTTGCCATCTGCTGTTCCCTCAGTATTTCTTTATACCTCACATATGCAAGAGATCATTCTTAATCTGTCCCTCTCCTTCTGACAGTTGTCATTCAATATTCAACTCTACATAGCAGTCAATTGCATGATCTTATCTTTTGGTTATTGTGAAAAGTGCTTCAAAGAACATACAATACAACTGTATTTACAAAATACTGTATTTGAACTATTGGGATAGACACTGAGAAGTACAGTTACTGGGTTAGATGGAAGCTCAATTCTTGTAAAATCTAACAGTTTTTAAATCCATCAGCCTACTATATAATGCATTCTGTTATAAAATATTTGTGCAGCTACTACATTCTAAAATCTAAACACTCTGGTACAAACCCTGAACACTAGCGAGATGGGTTTTTACCAAAAGGCCTCTTGAAAATCATCAAAAACACACTTAATGAAAGAAAAGACTTCAAAAATTCCCATGTTACCCTAACACCAATCCACAGACCATCCTGCTAGCAGTCCCACGACAAAGCTCCAGGAATGAAAAGCCATGTCTCCTCTTCTGTTCTTGCCTTTTATCTATGGAAACATGTCACACCTAGAAAGTGGGACCATCAGGTTTCCCTGCCAATCGGAGGTGAGTTCTGGAGATGATTTAAAGCTAAGGTTCTCTCTCCCAAGTTGGCACCAGTCATGAGCAATCTCAAGGTGGAGTGAAGTGTTAAAAAAGGCAACTTCAGCAATATTGATGTGACTGTGGAAAATGACTCACGGCCCAAATGACCCAAGGGACTCGCCAGCATCTGCAACCAGAGTGATGATATCTTGTAGGATGAACCACTGAAGACTCACACGCAGGTTGTCATCTTTTCCCAACTCTTCAATCAATGGGCGATTCACAATGGTGAAGTCATCTTTACCGGAGTCACTTCCACTCTGAATCCTCTGCTGATCTTGGCCACAGTCACCATCCGTTGGAGCTCGTTGCAGTCTTCTCTCGTCCCATGAACTGATGTTGGGTGCTAAAGTGTAGGGGTCTCGACCTGTTGAAGTTGCAGCTTGTTTTCTGTCCTCATTCATTCAAGTGATTGGTGTCAGTTCTGAGGGGTCATTTACCGTCTTATCTTGCATTTGTGTCTGAAGTTTTTCATTTGTGGAAATCCTGTTTCCTAACTCCAGTCTACAGAGCACCCCATCCTGTGGGCAGCCTCACCACGAAGTTCCAGGAATGAAGACCCATGATCTAATTTTTATGTCCACAGATATTACTGGAATAGACAACTGCATGCTGTAGACTCTTGATACAGTGTTCATTGAGTATGTTTTGCAATTTATTTTTAATTCAAGCTAGTTTACTATTAATTACTATTAAGATAATACTATTAATCATAATGCCCATAAATTTCTGTTTGCTTTCAGAAAAGTAAGCTGGGTGCTCAAGACCCGTTAGATGATACTTTATAGTATCGTAAACTCTTGTTTACAGTGTTCATTACCATATTTCTTTGTATTTTAGACTTGAAAATTATGATTGTTTTAAGAATGTTCTATGCACAACCTAGTCCTGGAAACCTTTTTTCAGTAAAGTTTACCCTCACCAATGATGATTTGCCTCGGATGGAAAATCTTTCCATCTGACTTGCTGGCTTTATATTTCTTAAGCATTCTGACCCATTCCACCCGGGTTAGTTTTCCAATTGCAACCTTCGGATTGATCTTTATTTCTGTCTATGTGTGTGTGTGTGTGTGCAAGTGTGTGTGTTGGCCACTTCTATATCTGTCTAATGTCTTTCTGTAATGTATATAATCTGTTTATATGACCCATCCTTCCCCCTGCTTACCACTTTACAAATCTTTGCTATCCTTTCACTCTCTCTGAGCTGTTATTTATCCCTATTTAATCCTGTCCCCTCAGTTCTTAACTCCTCAGGAACCTGAATGTCCCCCACCCCAACCAGCTGCCAGCCTGCTCCCAAAGCAAAAGGAAAGCCTGTCAGCCAGCCTTGGCTAGGCCTGGGAAGAAGCTGCTGGGTTTTGGAACAATGAGGTTTAGCATGGATCACTCTATACATTCCCTTATATAAATTGGGTGCTCTGCCTATGGAGTAATTTTCAAATATTCCCTCATCATTATTTTTATTTGCTTACTGATTCAGAAAAGTTTAAATTGAAGTATCTAGTTTATGATAATTTTGTAGCCATAATTTTATAGTTGCAGAGCTACTGTATTAATCCCTCTTTGATGTTCAGAGATTCCTCCACTATTACAGCCATTTACTTTTTATTTTATTTTTAGTTTTTCTGTTTTTTTGGCCCACATCCACTGATGCTCAGAGATTACTCCTGATCTGCACTCCTGCTGGTGCTCTGGGAACCATATAGGATATCAAGGATTGAACCCTGGGTTGGCATCTTACCTGCTGTACTATTGCACAAGTCCCATACTTTTTTAAAAATTAAAATATTTTGTAATTAGGGCCAGAGCGGTGGTGCATGCCGTAAGGCATCTGTCTGCCTTGTGCTTGCACTAGCTTAGGATGGACCATCCCCCGGCATCCCATATGGTTCCCCCAAGCCAGGAGCAATTTCTGAGTGCATATCCAGGAGTAACCCCTGAGCGTCACTGGGTGTGGCTCCAAAACCCCAAAACAACAACAACATTTGTAATTGAATTACCATGAGAAACACAGTTATAAAGTTAATTATGTTTTAGTTATGCAAGTTTGACTGCCCTAGCCTCTTTGAAAAACAACTGGACTTTCCTCAAAAAACTAAAAATTGAGTTCTCAAAGACCCAGCAATGCCACTCCCGAGAATATATCTGAGGGGCCCCAAAAGCACAATGCAGGAAAGGCATTGCATTTCTATGTTCATTGCAACATTATTCACTGTAGCAAGAATCTAAAAACAACCCAAGTGCCCCAAAGAGATGAGTAGATGAGTAGACTGTGGTGCATCTCCACAATGTATATTTACAAAGCTGCTAGGAAAATGAAGACATGAAATTTGTTTATACAGTGATGTAGAGTATTATGCTGAATGAAATGAGTCAGAGGGAAGAATAGATATAGAATAATAGTATTCTAATGGAATTAGATAAAGAAAAGATAGCATGGTAATAATACCTAAAGGCAACAGAGATGAGGGTCAGGAGAACAAATCCATGATAGGAAGCATCCAAGAAAAAGGAGTGGAGTGCAGTTAGGGCAAAGAAGAGACTACCATAACAATGATAGTTTGAAATAATCACTCTGGACAAGAACCAAGTGTTGAAAGGAGAAAAAGTGATAGGCCCTTACTTTTTTATTTTTTATTTTTTTATTTTGGGTCATCCTAGATAATGACCACTGGTAAATCCTGGCTCTGCACTCAGGAATCACTCTCTCACTTCTGGTAGGTTCAGGGAACCATCTGGTATACCAGGGATCAAACCTAGTCTGTTGTATGCAAGTCAAGGGCCCTAGCCAATGTACTGTCTGCCCAAGCCCATACTTTTTAAAGCTGTTATTATTTTTGTATAACTTAAAAGCAGCCCGCTCAAAAAAAAAAAAGGTGTTCATTTAAAAGTAGAAAGTAGACCATTATCTTATACCACACACAAAAGTTAATTAAAAATTCACTGAAATTGATTGAAATTTGATTTTAAATCAATCTGAAATTGACTTTGAATTTGAAATTGATTGCTATCTGAAACCATAAAATTAATCAAAGAATGCAAGGGCATCGTGGGGAGGGGAGATGGATGCACAGGGGACAAATATCTTAATTTGGTTTTAGACCAAATTTCTGGGTAGTTATCTAAAGAATATGCATATACTTATTCAAAGAGATTTGCAACCTCATGTTTTCCCCAGCCTTATTCATAGTAATTAAAAGTGTGAAAAACAAAACCTTATGATGCTTAAGTGCCATCGGCAGATGACTGAATGAAAATATTGAATACTGTGGAAAAAGTATTATAGAAATACTATAAAATACTTTTATATTAAATACTATAAATATACTATATTAATACTATTATACTAATACTATAAATATACTATATTAATACTATTATACTAATACTATAAATACTTTTCTATAAAAGTATTATGGAAATTATAGAAAGATGAAATTTGATTACATGGATGAATTAAAAGGTATGCTTAGTGAACTAAGCTAGATAAAGAACTATGATTACCATGTAACTGCACTTCTATATGGTCACCATATAATTACACGAAACTAATGACACAATCAAAAATAAATTATTAGACTAAAAGGATAAAATAACAGATTTCAGAAAAGAACTTGCAGGCTTTGATTTTGCTTTGTGACATAGCATTACTATGACATTAATAATAACATCAATCTGTGGCTGGCAGAAGTCCTGAGAAACAGAGAGGTCAGTGCCCCCTTCCTCATAGGACAAACTTAACCTGAGAAGTGATAGCCCTTCTCTGCTGAGCCTTCTCTGGTCCAGAGACACAAACATCAAATTAAAATGAATTAAAGACCTTAATATGGGGCCGGAGAGATAGCATAGAGGTAGGGCATTTGTCTTTCATGCAGAAGGATGATGGTTCGATCCTGGCATCCCATATTGTCCCCTAGGCCTGCCAGGAGTGATTTCTGAATGTAGAGCCAGTAGTAACTCCTGAGCGCTGCCGGGTGTGACCCAAAAACCAAAAAAAATAAAAAAGACCTTGATATCAGACCTGAAACTAAAAGGTGTATATAAAAAAAATACTTAGGCAAAGCATCCCATGACACTGAGACTAAAGGCATCTTCAAGGAGGAAACACCACTGTCCAAACAAGTGGAAGTAGAGATAAACAAATGGATTATATTAAATTAACAACCTTTTGTACCTTAAAGGAAACAATGAGTAGAATACAAAGGCCACCCAAGAAATGGGAGAAACTATACACCTAAAGGGCGAATATCCAAGATCTGCAAAGTACTGACAGAACTTAAAAAATAAAGTTTAATCCCATCAAAAGATGGGCAGAAAAATTGAACATACATTTCCTGGAAGAAGAACTGCAGATGGCCAAAGGCACAAGAAAACATGCTCAATATTAATAATCAGGGAAATGCAAATCAAAACAACAATGAGGTATCATCTCACACTACAGAGACTAATGCACATCACAAAGAACAAGAACAACCAGAGCTGTTGGGAATGCATGGAAAAGGAACTCTCATTCCCTGCTGGTAGACATGCCATCTAGTCCAGCCTTTCTGGAAAACAATATTTTTATTCCTCAAAAAGCTGGAAATTAAGCTCCCATATGATCCAGCAATACCATTCCTATGGATATACCCTAAGAACACAAAAACAATTCAATTATAGTCTCTGCACCCTTATGTTTATTACAGTACTATTTATAATAACCTGAATCTGAAAACAACTTAGGTGCCTGACTGTTGGAGGCCCTTTAACTAGAGAGCAATATGGAGTCGCTGATGCCTGAGAAGACAAAATGTCTGTGTACGTGACAGGTTACTGGTGGCACTTCCCCCATGAACCTAAAAAGAAAAAGCTGACCATAAAAAAAAGCTTTTACCAGAGGTAAATGGATAAAGAACAAACATGCTATGTAAAGGCTACAAGTTGAGATTAGATCTGTAGCATTGTTAACAGAACAGAGCATCCCAGGATCACTTATAGTTAACGTATAACAGGATCACTTATAATAGAAGTATAGTAAAAGTAGGATCACTGCTAGTAAATGTATAACTCACTAATAACCCCCCTGAAAATATGTGATGTATGGGAATGTTATGATGGAAAAGTACTGAACCACCCCTTCCCCTCTTTTGTCTGAAAACGTTCTCATGCTTGCTATAAAAACTAGCCCCCTTTTCAATAAACTTGGGACTCTTGATCGGAACTTTTCGCCTTGAGTCTCTTTATCTCCCAGCCCCTCTTTTATTTCAGGTCGGAATTCTCTTCGTGACTCACAAATAACTTCGTGACCCTCATCCACCCTGCGGGCCGGGTCCCCGGGGGTCGCACCCTTATGTTTATTACAGTACTATTTATAATAACCTGAATCTGAAAACAAGTTAGGTGCCTGACAATAGATGATTGGTTAAGACAAAACAAACAAAAAATGGTGGTACATTTACACAATGGAATACTATGCAGCTATTAGAAAAAATGAAGTCATAAAATTTGCCTATACATGGATGGGCATGGAGACTATTATGCTGAGTGAAATGAGCCAGAGGTAGACATAGAATAGTCTCACTATCCGTGTGGTATAAAGAAAATAAAATACAGTATGACAATAATTTCCAGAGACAATAGAGCTGACTTGCCAGGAGGACCAGCTCATGACTTGAAGCTTGCCACAAAGAGCAGTGAGTGCAGCTAGAGCACTAACCACAATGACAACTCCCATGGCAATGGTAGTGAGAGAGAAAGGCAGAATGCCTGTCTTAGAGATAGGCAGACAGTTGGGAAGGGGAAAAATAATGGGGAGATATTGGTGATAGGAAGATTGCACTGGTGAAGGGTGGTATACATTCTATGAAACCTCTGTATGAAAATTTTTGTAAATTAAAACTCTAACCATAACCCTAAAGCTAATCCTTAACCTAACCCTGACTCTAACTCTAATGCTAACAAAACCCCTAAACTTCACCCTAACAAAACCTTTATGTTAAACATAAACATAACTCTAAGCCTAACCTAACCTAACCTAACCTAACCTAACACTAACCCTAACACTAACCCTAATATTACCCTTAATCCTACCCTAACCCTAATAGTAAACCCTAACCCTAAATTGAACCCTAAACCTAAGACTAATGGATCCCTAACCTTTACCCTAATTCTAAACAAAGAAAATCATATCATTCTAATACCCTTGGACAGTTTATTTAACTCCAGTAATTTATTTTATTTTTTTGTTTTTGGGCCACACCCAGTGATGCTCAGGGGTTACTCCTAACTATCTCTGTACCTAAAAATTGCTCCTGGTGGGCTTGGGGGAGCATATAGTATGCTGGGATCAAACCCAGGGTACTATTGCAAGGCAAATGCCTACCCACTGTGCTATTGCTTTAGCCCCTATATCTTAATTTTTTAATAAATAAAATTTTGTATTTTTTAAACTTCTTAATTACAGTGAGTAATGTTTACTTACTATAAAATTTGAATATAATAGGGTTAGAGTGATAATACAGTGGGTAGGGCATTTGCCTAGCATGTGGTTAACCCAGGTTTGATTCCCAGCACCCCATATGGTCAACAAATACTGCCAGGCGTGATCACTCATAAGTAAGTCCTGAGCACTACTGGATATGATACAAATATTTGAATATACTATCAAGTATGAAAAAAATAAAAATTATCTATGATCTTGATAGGGGATTTTGTTTCAATTTTGCTAATTTGTGGTTGCAGTTTTTCTATATTACTTTATAATCCATCTGAAGTGTTTCGTGTGTGTCAAATAAGGGAAGCTAGACCTTTACTTTTTCTCCTCCAAAAAATTAACAGTAAATGATTTCCAACTTTTTTGATTGGTGGTGACAGACTAACCATATTCCTTCCTTCCTTCCTTCCTTCCTTCCTTCCTTCCTTCCTTCCTTCCTTCCTTCCTTCCTTCCTTCCTTCCTTCCTTCCTTCCTTCCTTCCTTCCTTCCCTCCCTCCCTCCCTCCCTCCCTCCCTCCCTCCCTCCCTCCCTCCCTCCTCCCTTCTTTTTCTTTCTTTCTTTCTTTCTTTCTTTCTTTCTTTCTTTCTTTCTTTCTTTCTTTCTTTTCTTTCTTTCTTTCTTTCTTTCTTTTCTTTCTTTCTTTCTTTCTTTCTTTCTTTCTTTCTTTCTTTCTTTCTTTCTTCTTTCTTTCTTTCTTTCTCTTTCTTTCTTTCTTTCTTTCCTTTCTTTCTTTCTTTCTTTCTTTCTTTCTTTCTTTCTTTCTTTCTTTCTTTCTTTCTTTCTTTCTTTCTTTCTTTCTTTCTTTCTTTCTTTCTTTCTTTCTTTCTTTCTTTCTTTCGTTCTTTCTTTCTTCTTTCTTTTCTTTTCTTCTTTTGCCATACCCAGTTGCCCTCAGGGGTTACTCCTGGCTTTGTGCTCAGAAATCGCTCCTGGCAGGCTTGGTGGACCATATGGGATGATGGGAATTGAACCTGGATTTGTCCCCAGATCGGCAGCATGCAAGGCAAATGCCTTACTGCTGTGCTATTACTCCAGCCCATATTTATTATTCTTTATAGACATTAGTAATTTTTGGTTTGTCAGACATTTTTATTGAACTTTCTATTCCCATATCACAACATTTAAAAAATGCTAACTTTATGTTTTGCTCTACTAGAACATGTCTTCAGTAATTTATATTTTCTCAAAAGACTTTCAGAAATTTGTTATGCTACCTTTTTTAGGATTTCATTTGTATTACATTAGTCATAGAGATAAATTAGATTCAGCATGGAAGTTGGAGCTATAGTAAGTGGGCATTTGCCTTTTACCTGGCTGACCTGATTTTAATTTCTTGATACACACATGATACCCAGGGTCTGCGAAGAGAGATCCCTAAGAATAGAGCTCCTGTAAGCTCTGAGCACCTCAGGCATGACCCTCAAAGAAGCTAGTAAGCAAGCAAATAAACAAAAAACTAGAAACAGCATGGGTTATATTTAACTTGAAAGTTACTAAAAGGATACATTAATATATATATTTTTAATTTTTAGGCATACTTGGTAGTGCTCAGGGATCACTCCAACAGGGGACAGCATGGGATACTGGGTCTAAAATCTGGGTTGGTCCTGTGCAAGGCAATGCTCACCTACTAAACTATTGTTCAGGGCCAGAGAATAGATTTTAAATTTACAAATTTTAGATTTGCACATTAAAAAGTAAGTATACAAGATGAGGGAGGTTACCATAATAACATTATCATGGTTATTGTGGCTGTGTATGTACATGTATAAAACCATCAATAATTGCTTTGTATTTATCATTCATTTCTTCTTTTGTTGATTTTCATCTACATTCTGAGAGAGCATCTAAGTTCAATTTCTCCAACAGAGGTTCCCAAAGATTATTGTAGATTATTACCAGGCAAAATGCATCAAAATCACCTAGGGAACTTATTAAATCTAGTTTCTTAAACCTCACCTCAAGAGATATTTAAATCTACTTTGGAGGATGTAAATAAGAAGAACAAGAAGAAAATTGCTAGTAAAAATAAACACAGGCCAAGCCCCAGATATGAGAACCAGTAGGTTACAGAATTGTGATTAAGTGTATTTAAAATGACACAATTTTAAAAACCTGCAGTTGTAGGTGATGCTGCCGGACAAAGAATATATCTGTTATTCTTTGTGTCTGAATTTAAGTAGAGAAAATCTCCCTGAGGATCCTTGATGGATAGTAACATGAGCAAAAAATAAATCTTTGTTTATTTGGACTTTGTTGCAACAGCTCTTAGTAACCTGTCTCCACTTGGCTTCCCTAGAAATTTGAAAGATACTAAATTATAAATTGGCAAACTGGCAAAGAGACCAATTAAGTTCATATTACAATTCAACTTAACAAGAGCCATGGAGTTAGGGAGGAGGGAGAGTATAAGAGGAACTGAGGCTGTGGATGACTAGCTGAGAGGAATAAGGGATGGAGAGAAATACGTTTCTTGCTCAGATGAATGTGATATCATTTAAGTTGACAAAACACGGCAATAGGAGGAGCTAGTCTAGGGTTAAATCTAATGGTTTCATTTTGCCTGTGATGACTTTGAGATGTCTCCGAGAACTATTGATGCAAAGTTTGCCTAGATACTGACAGTTGCTATACTCCAGGATCAAGTGTTGGTACTCTGCTCTCCAAGGACCACGCATGGATTAAGTCAAGTTTGATTTAAGAAATAATGGGAGACAGAAACTTTAAGAAGAGTAGTTTCTCTGAGGGTAACCTAAATGGAATATCACTGAATCAGACCAAAATAAAAACTATGTTTAGCCCCTTGTCTAACAAAAAGATAAAGGGAACTCAAGCTATCTACCTCTCTTTATTTTAGTATCCTAAAACATTTCTGCTGAGAAATTAACAAAAGTATAAAAAGCTTGCTGGATTCTCTGTCTCTGTATAGACATATAAAATATATCCACTTAGGGATTGGAAAGATTGCACAGTACGAAGGGCATTTGTCTTGCATGTGGCCATCCCGAGTTCAATTCTTGTCATCCCATATAGTCCTCTAGCCTGACAGGAATGATTTTTGACTACAGAGACAGAAGAACCCCTGAACGCCATTGGGCGTGGCCCACAAAAAACAAACAACAACAACAAATTAGTCTTCCCTTGGTTATTTATTCTGGGACCATGCCATACTAACCTCTATGGAAAATTTCTTGCTTACTGTATTTTCTCTCTTTCCCTCTCCCTTTACATAAAACTGCTTGGGTTTGTCCAATTTCATTTCAGAGTTGCTTTTAATCTCTGGTCACTGGAGTCAAAGAACCTTTCAACCATTACACATACATAGGATATGTAAAAGATGTGATCAATGATATATGCAGTGTCCTTATTTCCTATTTTCATAGGAGGGACTGCGAAGTAGGATTCAGGAGTGGATGGATCTAGAAAGGCTCTTTAGAGGACATGAACTTAGTCATAGACTTAAAGTTTAGGGAGAAGTTGTATGTTTATAAAAAATCGTACAGAATGGCAAAGACTAGGTGATTATAAGGAATATAAATATGCCCTTTCTTTCTTTCTTCCTTACTCCCTCCCTACCTCTCTTCCTCCCTTTCTTCCTCCCTCTTTTCCTCCCACCCATCCTCCCTTCCCTTTTTCTCCTTTCTGCTTTTTCTTCCTTCCTTCCTTCCTTCCTTCCTTCCTTCCTTCCTTCCTTCCTTCCTTCCTTCCTTCCTTCCTTCCTTCCTTCCTTCCTTCCTTCCTTCCTTCCTTCCTTCCTTCCTTCCTTCCTTCCTTCCTTCCTTCCTTCCTCCTAAAACTTTGAGATCAAGCTGGCAGAAGGGTGGGGTGAGTCTCTTTTGAGTTGCAAGCTTCTTCTATCCTTTTACTGTACAGGTGATGAGTTTTCTGGAATCTCTTTGATCAGGGCACTAAATCCACTGATACTATAGGTTTCCATATATGTATCTGGAAGGCAGCATAAACACTCAGATTATAGAAATATGGTATGAATAGAACAGTGACCTTCAAACTATGATCTGCAGGCCACATTTTGTATTTGTTCCCATTTTGTTTCTTTACATAAAAATAAGATATATGCACTGTGCATAGGAATTTGGTCATGATTTTTGTACTTACTATAGTCTGGTCCTCCAGCGATCTGTGGGACATTGATCTAGCTCCCTGTTTAAAAAGTTTGAGGATGGGGTGGAGTGGTGTCAGAGATTAGGCGTCTACCTTGCAAGCTCTAGCCTTGGACGAACTGTGGTTCGATCCCCCAGCTTCCCATATGTTTCCCCTAAGCCAGGAACGATTTCTGAACACATAGCCAGGAATAACCCCTAAGCATCAATAAGTGTGGCCCAAAACAGAAACAAAAACAAAAATAAAAGTGTGAGGACCACTGGAATAGAGGAATAGGAGGGGAAAAGGGTAAAGTTATTTAAGGTAGACAGAACTATATGACATGGTTATTGTGGTAAAGAATTGTAGTGCTTGTGGGATCATATGGGATGCCGGGATCAAACTTGGGTCAGACATTTGCAAGGTAAGCATCCTACCTCTGTACCATCTTTCCAGTAGAAGTGTACATAATTGTATTTGTGTACTTGTAATGTATATTGTACTGTCATATCTACACATCACCAGTGAAACCATCTCTTTCCTTCAAGGTTCCCAATGTTTCTCAGGAGGGCATTTATGTAAGAACTTCTAGGAAGTGAATTTGGGACAGGTAAGCACTTGGGAATTTGGTAGAGGAAAAGGGAAGGGCTAGGGGGCTCAATAGATTTCTAGTAGAGTTGACTGGATTTGCCTGAGAAAAATGAAGAAGGGTAAAAACAGTGCTTTGGGGACAGGGTGAATCTAGGAAAGTAACTATTTTTTTCATCCAGAAAAATCTCTCCCAATATAAAGTAAGTAGAAAATCATGATTTAGAACTGTGCTCTTAATGGGCTACTTTATTTTTTGCTTATCCCTCTAAGACAAAGAGAACTGCTTCCCTCCTCCCTATAACCTTCTCTGAAAGGCCTTTAGGTGGACCCAAGAGGATGAAGGTGTGAGCAGGGGCTGTGAAGCTTGGTTGGACATTTTCAGGAATCAACCAACGTAGAATAAGAGACTGTTGGACACAGTGAGGGAAAAGGGGCCACGAATCAGAGCATACCATGACTCTAGAATTGAATGTGATCTGATTTTATTTTAATTGGCTACATTTTCCTCATACTTATAAGTTGGTTCTTTTTCAAAGGCATATTCCTGTGTCCTAAGGTATCAGAAGGAAAAAATGCATCTCTTTTGTTCTCTGCTTGGCATTAATTAACCTTTTAAAGTCCCCTGAGTACAGGGCTAGAGGTAGTTGTGCTCCACTCACATTTCTTCGCTTTTATTAATTTCCTCCCTTCTGTCAAATTTTAGGACAACTTTTTTGGGAGGACTTTTCCCTATATAACATTTGGTATGGGAAGGACAGGGACATTTCTGTCTGAGATCATGGCTTACACCTGGTCAGGATACCATATGTAGTGCCAGGGATAGAATCCTAATCAGCCATGTGCAAAGCAAGCACCTTGCCACTATGATATCTCTCCTGGATAATTTTTTCGTTATGGTTCCAGAAGTTCTATTCAGTCCTGGTTGTCAAAGTTAGACATCTGGAATTATTTTTATAGTTTGTCACTGAATGTTTCTACTTATTTACTTGTGATGCCAGAGACTGGAAACCGGGTTTCATCATACAAGGCAAGTGAACTATCATGAAACTACACCCACAATCCTCTCTATGCTTACTAAAATTAAACAATGCTTTTAAAACTTAGGCAATATAGTATAATAGTATTAATACTTAGAGTTTTGGGGCCGGAGGGATAGCATGGAGGTAGGGCATTTGTCTTGCATAAAAAAGGATGGTGTTTCAAATCTGGCATCCTATGTGATCCCCTGAGCCTGCGCAGAGTGATTTCTGAGTGTAGAGCCAGGAGTAAGCCCTGAGCACTGCCGGGTGTGACCCAAAAACCAAACCAAACCAAAACAAAACAAAACAAAAACAAAAAAAAAACAACCAATAAAAACTTATAGTTTTAACAAACTCTCACCTACACCACCTTCACTTAATGCACCTACACTATACTAAAGTGCCCAAGACATTCCCCTTAAATCCTTCATTATTATTACTTTTTATACTTGCAGAGCTGCTGCATGCTACCTGTGGACCACATCTCTTCCCCTCCAGATCCTTGATATTTTTACTCTATAACTGAATGAAGGCAACAGGAGTTTTTCTGTTTTTTTTTTTTTTTTAATCACGTCACTTTACCTAACATTCTCCAATTCCATCTAAGTTGCACCAAACTTCTTATCTTTGAGTAATATTTCATTGTGCATATATATTACAATTTTGATAAGGTTTCTGTTTGTTTTTGATATGATGATTTATTCTAACACACTCTTCTCTAAAAACCTACATCCCTCGCTACTTTTTCCTTCTAGCCTATTCCATGGTTCATCAAGACAAGGTCAATTTAGTTCAATGGACCACTTCTCAGGCTCTGTTGCCTTTTACTGTTTAATACTAAAATTTCTTTACAAACCCTCTATGTATTTTTTCTACATCTTGACTATAATAAATACTGCATGGATATATATATGCATATGTACATATATTCTTTCAATTTAAAACTTTTGTGTTTGGGGCATAGATATTTAGTGGTACTATAAGAATGTATACAAACATTATTATTATTTTTCAATAAAAATTTTGTTTTATTTTATTTTTAATATTTTTAATTGAATCACCATGATATATAGTTATAAAGTTATTCATGATTGAGTTTTCATCAATGTTCAACACCCAACCCTTCATCTTTCCTGCCACCAAGTTTCTCTCCTGTCATCTCTTCTGTTTGCCTCTATGTCAGGATTTTCTCCCCATCCCCTCTGTTTCCCTTTTTCCCTTTTAGACATGGTGGTTTGCAATATAGTTACTGAAGGGTTATCATGTATATCACTTTATCTTCTTTTAACTCCCAGTTCTTTTCTAGAATGATCTTTCTCACTATCATTGTCATAGTGGTCCCTTTTCTGCCCTATGCTCTTTGAGGCAAGCTTCCTAACAATTGACCAATCCTCCTGGACACTGTCTCTATTGCTTTTGATATTATTACCAGACTTTTTAAATATTCCACAAATAAATGCAATGATTTTTATGTCTACCCTGCTCCCTCTAACTCATTTTCCTTGGCTTAGTAATCTCCACATTCATCCTTGTATAAGAAAATTTCAGGACTTTATTTTTAACAGCTATATAGTATTCCATTGTGTAGCTATGCCACAGTTTCTTTATCCACTCATCTGTTCTTGGGCCACTGGTGCTGTTTAAGATTCTAGTTATTGTTAATAGTGCTGCAATAAAGATAAGAGTGATATGCCTTTTCTGCATTGTGTTTTTGGGTCCCTAGAGTACATTTCCAGGACTGGCATTGCTGGGTCGTTTGGGAGCTCAATTTCTAGGTTTCTAAGGAATGTTCATGTTGTTTTCCTAAAAGGCTAAAATAGATGACATTCCCATGAGCAGTGAGTGAATGTCTCTTTCTCTCAGCATCTACACCAGTTTTGTTCTGGGATCACACCAGGCTGTGCTCAGGGTTTACTCCTGGCTCTGTACATAGGGCTTACTCTTGGCATGACTCAGATATTGACCTAGGGATTGAACCTAGGTCAGCTGCATGTACTTTCATCAAAGGCAAGTACCATCCACAAGGTACTATCTTTCAGGCCCCATTTAATGAAATATTTTAAATACAAGAAAGGAAATAAATTTCCCCCTCAAAATTTCTTTTTACAAATTATATTTATTGCACAGATGAGAGATTTAGATTTGCTAACAGTCAATTAATTAATCAATTAATTAATTTGTTAACAACAAATTACAATTTACAAAATTAAGTTAATAAATAGGAAAGTCATTAGTCTTTCTTTTCATCTATATCACACATGTCTAAGAGACAGAGGAAAAAAAATCTTATATTCAAAGTATTATAAACTCAGAAGGTTTTGAACAGCATTTATTTTTCTCTAGAATGTCCCTTGGCAGAACAGCTTCTCATACTATTTTTCCTTTCTTGAAAGACTTGAGACCCATAAATACATCCATAATGGCATATAAATATTGATCCATAAATAACATTAAATAATATGCCAAATATATATTGCGATGTTTAAATAATAAAATCCCCAAGTCTTAAAAGTGAAAAAAATAAAGATTTGTTAAATAAAGCTGTTATCTTAGGACATATTAAATATAAATACATAATTTATATCCCTTAGAAATACAAGAGAGAGAGAGAGAGAGAAAGAGCGAGATTCCCAGTTGGCTGGAGAACATCCTTTGCATGTGAAGGTTATAGGCGTGTTACCCCAGCAATGCATGGTCTCTCTAGCACAGACAGAAACAACATTTGAACACTGAGCTAGCTGAGTGCAGAATCTTAACCCACATGATGAACAATGGGGGTGACACACGTGCAGCCCACGGTCACCAGCATTTTCTCCAGTCGGAAAGTGTTGTTGCACTGGCCAGTCTCTCTTCGAAGGACCAGGATCTCTTGTTGGATGGGGACAGAGTTCATGCTGCTGTCCACTTGCCCCTCGGCATTTACACAGCCTAAGTAGCGGCACTTGGCTTCCCAGATCACAGGGGGGACTCTATTAAGGTCCTCGTTGGATCTGTATGGAAGACAAAAAGCAGAACAAAGTAAATTTCTGGTAAAGCTGGATGGGAATAAAACAGGAAAGAATGATTATAGGCAAATCCTTTAATGACACATTATAGGCACTGCAAATTCTCTAAGTGCTGTAAGGCTGAACAGAATGTATTTGGAAGACACTCATATTTAAGCACAAAAAATGTGATAGGACACAATGATCCTAATACCCCTAAGTTTTTTGATAGTAGACTAACTTCAGATGGGTTGTATGTTTAAAATAAACCAGAATTTTTAAAAAAAATCTTTCTTTTATTTAACAAAGACAATTTTTTTTAAGATACTGTTAATAGCTAAAATAAGACCAAAGAAACATCCGTAAACAAGATAGCTGCTTATCTGATTAAATGCAGGTGTTTTTTTGTTTTTTGTTTTTGTTTTAACAGCAAAACAATTTTGTTGTTGTTTTTAGGTCATGCCCAGCAGTGCTCAGGAGCTGCTACTACTACTTCTATGCTCAGGATTTATTTCTGGCAGTTATTTGGGCAGTTGTATACAGAGCAAGAGATTGAAGCTGGGTGATCTATGCACCTGGCAAGCAGCTTGCCAGTTCTGCTATCACTTTGACCCCTGTATATACTTCTAATCTGACATCACTTTCATGGAACAAAATCTCAGTCTGATAAAACTAGGAAAAAAACATAAGCCCTACATTGATCTTTTCTTTCCTCTTCTCCAGATGATTGTACAATCTACTTTTAATTTTAAATGGATTTAATTGAACTATACTTAGTAATGAGAAAAGGGGAAGAAACCATTCATTCAGGTACATTGCAAGACATCAAATAACAGGTCTACTTGTATCAGATAGAACTGCCAAAAATCATTTTTGTATTCACTTCTCTATGGGGTCTAATGACTCACTGTTCTAGGGACATAGTAAATATAGGTGTACTGGAAATGTGAATCAGTACTGATTCATAGACTGGTGGAAATATGCAGCAAGATACTTCCTCTGGGATTGAAGCTACATTTCCCAGGTGCTAATAAGCTAATGTGACCAAATGGGAAAAGTACAAAATAAAGCCAATTAATTTCGAGTTATTTTTAACAACTATTCTCAATGGTAGTTCTAGCAAAGAAAATTAGAATATTAGTCTCCCAGGATAAATGTATACCTTTTAAATAGGCAATGGACATGGATGCTCATCAGTATTAGAAAGATGACCTCTATGAATTTATCTGGTTGTTAGTATAAGTAGCACTGAGATCTAATAAGAGAGGTGTTATTGCACGTGTGTATATCTGTGTGTGTGGCATTATCTTATGTTTCATCTTGTGGAATGAAAACTTCAGAATTCTTATTCTGCCCTTCCAGATTTGACTGACAACTATGAGTCAGTAAAATCACCTTCTAGGTCAGAGCTTCTCAAATTTATTTGGCCTACTACCCCCCTTTTACTAAAGAAATCACTCAGCACTTCCTTGAAAAATCTATCTTCTTTAAGTGAACAGACAGAAAGCACACTACCCCCAAATGCCTGCTGGCTATAATTGCACACTGGATCATTATTTGCTGTACCCCTCCCCAGAGAGAAGTACATTTTGAAAAGACTACTATAGGTGATTTAGACTGGTCTGTCTGATGAATGCAAATATAAAAAAATACAAATCTTATCTTGGAATCTTACTTACTGTACATCCCAAGGTGAGGTGGAACGGGTGTGGTAATCTACAGATCTTCTGGAATTTCCTTTTGAGCCTCCAGTGTCTAGTTTCACCGTTATATATGAAGGGGAGCTCTGGTTCTCAGCATTTGAGCATCTTGGATGTTGTGGGGCCGCAATTCCAGCTTTCATTGTAGTCACAAGACACAGTAGTAGCAGCAGAGACTGAAACAAAATAGAAAAGTAGAAAAGTGGGAATTTGATTAGTGGATATAATTGCTTTGCTAAAATTCTATGACTATGACTCAATACAACCTACATGCTTAGATGAGTTTATTGAAAAAACTGGAAAGAATAATCCCAGTCACCATTGATGAAATCCTCCAGATTGGTGACCCATCTTAATTTGAATTAAACAAAAGTGCAATGGGAGGATTATATTAGAATCCTAGTTTTTTTTGGAAACATTCAATAAGCATTCCTACTGCACAGCATTATGGGACACTTCTTGTGTGGTTTAACCTTCACTAAATTATCTTTCCGTTTTAATCTCTTTCAAACTGATGTGTATCATCAGTTCTTGAAAATACTATGCAATGACTTAAGCATCTACTAAAGCACATTCCTGTTTTTCAGTATTATTGGATCTTTGTAGTCTGACTCTCTATAATATAGATCTATAATTTCTTTCTGGATGTTCCCAGAAAGATTGCTTGGTCTAAATCAAGAACATCATACCACCATCCAGTACTCACCATGGTTGAAGTTCTCTTAGGAGGCACCATAGCTTCTCTCAATTCACTGGTAGTGGATGAGCTTGAGTCTGCTTTAAAATGGACAAAGTGTCAAGTGCTATCTTGTCTCTTTTTATAGGACTTTGCTCCTACTGTGGTTGCTTGCGTAGGTGTACTGGAGTGGGTTCACTATGACACCATTTTGTTTAAAAAATTCCACTCAATGTAGGTCAACCAGCTTCCCCCCTCATGACCAATAATATATGCTTCTGATGGAAAATAAAGGAGATGAAGGCCAGAAAACTCAAGTTGTTGTTGTTTTATTCTTTAGTTTTTTCTACCTCTCGTGGTACTCAGGGTTTCACTCCTGACTCTATATGTGTTTAGGGGATAAAAACTGGGGTTCCTGTATGCAAAGCATGCCCTCAAGCTTTCTCTCTGGAAAGAAATTAACTTAAATTTTCTAAAGACTATGTTATCTTTGCATTCAAAGAACTATCATCAGAATTTAGCAAATCTGCTTTATGTTTGAGCTAATATTATTTATTGTTGGGAATAAAAGCTATACTTTATTTGAAGGGAACCTAGTGAGACAAAAGTTAGACAAACCTTTTTAAGTCCTCTGGTATCTTTTGTCTTGGTTTCACACTTGCTAATTTTTCTCCTTATCAAATTCCCAATCCAGATGTTGTGGAAACTGTTCCAGAAATGTCTCAAAATCTCTGTCTATAAACAAACAACTGGATAATAATTTTATGATGGCAGATGTAATATTTTACTGAATTTAACTCCTACATTGATTGTGTGTACACTCTGCTTTAAGGAGTGAATTACTGGATTTAAAAAATATATGATATTACTGTGAAAGGCATGTCTACCATTACATGTAATCACACAACTTGTCAACTCATGCAATTCTACAAGGTGTAAGATAAGGCAGGAGGAACAAAGAAAATAAGGAACTGATATGGAGATAAAAACTGAAAAAGGTGATGAAAATAGAGAAAAAGATAACAGCAGAGAACTTAGAAGTATAGGAACATGCAAGGAGAAGAGGTGTGAAGGGAAACAAGAAAGAAAGCAATCAAGAAATGGCCCTCTACTTCCTTTTTTCCTCATAGTGAGACAAAGGATTTCAGGTCTTATAATGAACATAGAGTACTGGCTCCAGGATGATAAGGTGAGGTGTCAGATGATAATGCTAGCTGGCTACAATTTTATTTTTATTTGCACCCCAGATTGAGGTGAACAATGATCCTCTCGTGTAAAACGACAATCTATTCTCCACAGTTGGGATATTTAGGAACTTTCCTGAATTCTGTACTTTTGTGTCCTGTAATCCATTCCTCCCTTTTAGGTCTGCTCTTTATTGTCGGCTACCCTCTTGGAGAGCCCCGATGTCAATTCAGGCAATAAGAGGGAATCAGAAATTCAGGGGGCTCAAAGGCCTCTCCAGCAACACTGTTCCTAATGGAGGTTGGAAGGATGAAAAGTTCCTTAGCCGCTGTGAGAGAAAACACACACAGACACCACGCGGGGGATTCTGTCAGAACACTCCTAACTTTACTGAAAGAGGCAGGGGTTTATAAGGGATACTGGTTGCCGAAGCTTGCCAAAAGGGATAATTCCATAAGATATCCAGACAAGTTTCCCCAGTCAGCAGAATATTAACGTGACCTGAGAAGCAGTGGCCTCTAGGATCGGGGATGAGTTTGGCTACCACCTTTAAGTTTTTGAGACAGAGGCTTCTGCCTCAGTGTGTCCTGTCCCAAGAGATCTAGAGGATAACCTCTGCCTATGAGGGGCTTATAGCCCCTGAATCTCAGTCTGAATCTTCTCATATTAACTACTCAACGGTCTCAAGAGGTGGGGTACCTCCCTCCCCCTACTCCTGACATTCCTGGTCCAGTGGTCAACCCTCATTCAGGAAAAACTTCCTCTATTTTTTTTTTATCAGCACCTGTATCCAGTAAACCTATAGGTCTCATACCTGGTACTATAGGCACAGTCCAATTTGCCTGGGCCCCTTAGGCTGGGAACCCTGCTTTAAGGGTGAAAGGCCCTTGTGGCAGTCTTTTTAATACTTCCCCCTTGCAGTTGTGGGGCTGAGGGATGCCCCAATCTAGTTTAAAGGCTTCCCATCCTAATCAAACTTGGATTTACTGTCAGCAGTGCAGTGAAACCTCCTTTTTTTTTTATTCATCATGGACATGGAATGGCAGGAACAACTTTTCTGCTGCTCTTGTTGATTAGGGCACTCACAAAATTAATAATGTTATCTAAAAAGGTTAATCACAGTCATTTGCAACATTATCTACCCAATTCTTTATTTTTAGAAATGTCTAAAGTCAGAGGAACTTTTCTTTATTTTCATAAGAACATTTTAAAAAAAATCCCATATTTTCCCCCTAACTAATCAGTTTACCTCTAAGCATACGGACAGTAATCTTCCTAGGGCGATTTTCCTTGCCAGATAACAAGCAAATTCTAACGCCACTTGTTGTTTCTTTGATTTTTGTTTGTTTGTTTGGTTTGTTTTGGGGCCACAACCTGTGATGCTCACCGGTTTACTCCTGGCTATGAACTCAGAAATCACTCCTGACTTGGGGGACCATCTGGGACACCATGGGATCGAACTTGCTGTCTGTCCTAGGCTAGCTTCTGCAAGGCAGAGACTCCTTACCACTCCATGCCACTGCTCCAGCCCCAAAAGACCAAAATTTTAATACTGTTTGAATTTAAACTGACAAAAGTGTTTCTTTACTGATAGTCTGTTGTCTATGACCTTACTCCAAAATTCCTAAGAGGCAGGGTGGTGGTTTTCTTTATCTGTTTTAAAGCATCTAATTTTATTTGAGAGAGTGGCCCAGTGCTACACCGAGACAAGTTTTCCAGTCACCAGGATATTAATAGTACCTGAGGGGCTTTGGCCTCTAGTATTGGGGGTTGGCCTGGCCCCCACCTTTAGGTGTTTTGGAGACAAAAGCCTCCTATGATTGCCCAGTATAATCTGTCCTGTCCTAAGAGATTAGAGGATAAGCCTCTGGTATGAGGGTCATTATAGCCCTTGGATTTTTGTTTGAATCTTTCCATATTAACCACTTAATGGTTTCAAGAGAGGGGGTACCTCATCCTGCTCCTGACATCCCAGTCCAGTAGGCTGGGAACCCTGCTTTAAGGGTGAATGGTCCTTACCAGCAGCCAGTTTAGTACTTCCCCTTGGGGTAACGGGGCTGAGGGATGTCCAGATTTAGTTTAAAAGCTTTCCCATCTTTATCAAATTTAGATTTACAGTCAGCCTGCCAGTGAAACCTGTTTTTGTACTGCAGGCATGCTGTGGAGGGATCTTTTCTGTTGCGCCTTCCACTTTGTTGATTAGGGTACTTAACAGAATTAGCAATGTTATTTGCAACATTATCCATCCAATTTTTAGGAAATTCTAAAGTCTTTATTTATTATTATTATTATTATTATTATTATTATTATTTTGGTTTTTGAGGCCACACCAGTTTGATGCTCAGGGGTTACTCCTGGCTAAGCGCTCAGAAATTGCCCCTGGCTTGGAGAGACCATATGGGACACCTGGGGATCCAACCGAGGTCCTTCCTTGGCTAGCGCTTGCAAGGCAGACACCTCACCTCTACTGCCGCCTCACGGGCCCCTCTTTATTCTTTATTCTAAAGTCCTTTTCTTTATTTTCAGTAGAAGTTTTAAAAAGCCCGATTTTTTTTTCTGTCCCTAGCTAGTCAGGTTATCTATCAGCATAAAAACAATGATTTCCCTAGGCAACCTCTCTCTCTCTCTCTCTCTCTCTCTCTCTCTCTCTCTCTCTCTCTCTCTCTCTCTCTCTCTCTCTCTCTCTCTCATCAGATAACAAACAAGTTCTAAGCTGCTTGGTTTAAAAAAAAATACACTTTTTTTCTCTTTTTAGCCAAATTTTTTTTGTTTGGTTGATTTTTTGTTTGTTTGTTTGTTTGTTTTGGGGTCACACCTGGCAGCCCTCAGGGGTTACTCCTGACAACACAGGAGAACATATGTGATGCTGAGGGATTCTAACCACCATCCTTCTGCATGCAAGGTAAATGCACTACCTCCATGCTATATCTCTCTGGCCCTCAGCCAATTTTTAACCCTAAACAATACTCAACCATAAACGTAGCAAAAGCACAATGCAATTTTTAACACACAATTTAAATGAAAGTACAAATTAACACAAAATACAAACTGACAAGCAAAATGAATAAAAAGCAAATGTTTTACAATCCTCATCCCTTAGGACGATAGAGAAAAAAAATCTTTGATGTCAATAATTACCAAATACATATTACTAAAAATCATGACATATCCCTTAGTGGGGGGGCCCCCTGAATTATCATTCTCTTAAACATATGCAACTTCCCAGAGGTCTTTTATGGGCTGGTTGATGGTCTAATGTAGCCAAATTTTAGATGTTACTTAATTATATGATATAAATGTCTAGTTTAATTGAGGACAGAGGCCACCATTCCACCCAGTCTGGGTCCTCCTTCTATTTTAATTTTGGGGACTCAAGGAACCATGGCATGAACTATGGGGGGGGGGGGGACAGCACATCCTTCGTTTTTTTTTTTGTTTGTTTGTTTAGAAACATATGTTCTTGCTTGTTGTATATCCCTGTTGTATATCCTAACAAATTATTTCTTAAACCATTGTCTACTAGAGGCTTAATAAATTCAGAACTCCCTTTGAATTAACCCAATTAATAAAGTCTTAGTTTCAAAGGTTTCTAGTGGAAAGTTGCCCACACCTTGCACTTTGGATCCTGCAGTTTCATTCACTTGGGGAACCTCAATTCTATAATGGTTCTATCTGCCCCAGAATCCAAGAGCAAAGAAAACAATTTCCCCCCTATGTTGACATATTTCCTTGGGGAGGGGGCTGTGGAAACTGGAAATACTACTAGAGGGCCACTCTTTTTTTTTTTTTTTTTTTGGTTTTTGGGCCACACCCGGTAACGCTCAGGGGTTACTCCTGGCTATGCGCTCAGAAGTCGCTCCTGGCTTGGGGGACCATATGGGACGCCGGGGGATCGAACCGAGGTCCGTCTCCTAGGCTAGCGCAGGTAAGGCAGGCACCTTACCTCCAGCGCCACCGCCCGGCCCCTAGAGGGCCACTCTTGACTGAAATTACAGTTATGGGGTCATTCCCACTCTCAAAATGTCTTGAACGCTCTGGTCCTTACAATTTTTATTTGGAAGACCTGTATTCTAGGGGATATTTAAACTGCTTCAATGAATAGGAATATTACATAATGAGAAGCAAGAGGATTTTAGAATTAGAGGCACAGCAGAGGAGAATTATTGACAGAGAGCCAGATAAGGAGGAGAGGTAGGAAAATAAAGCAAATAGGCAACAAGAAAAAGAAAAAAAAATGCAATGGCCATAAATTTGACTATATACATACAGAATTGCATGAGTCGCAGGGTTCTATCTCTTCTCTGAAAAAACAACAATGATTACCCGAGCCCTGAAAGGAAAATATATATAATTTACCTGTATCCACAATGAGTTAGTGGTAGCTGGAAGAGTCCCCTGTCCCAGAAGCATTCAGAGGTCCTGAGAAAGACAAGTTGGGCGTCAGATGTAGGGTTCTGACGCCAGGTGCCCCAGCAAGGCAGATGCAAGGGTGGGTAAGGATCTCTTCCAGCCCTTGGCCTCAAGGCCGGACTCTGGAAAGAGACGGAAGACTGTGAGCCACAGAGCACTCACAGGAAAGTATTGTCAGAGCATTGACTCTCTTTATTGAAGGTAGGGACAAGGCTTTTAAGGGCTTTAGGTGGAAAACAGAATGTGAGTAATAAAGTTTAGCAACAAGATGGTATTCAGAGACAACAATCACAAGGTACATGGCATCATTGATTAGGATGGTATGCAAAGATAGTGGTTACAATACCCATGGCATCATTAAATCAGAAAGCATGTAAAGATAGTGGTCGCAATGCTTATGGCACTATAAACCTAGACATGTTGTTTGACCTGGATGACTTTCTCCTGCATTCATAACAGCAGGGACCCAAGTCGCTAAAGAGACTTTCTTTTATATTGAAGGCCAGTTGGCAAAAATTAGAAATCTTATTTCTCAGACTCTCCCCACATATCTTCTGGCAACTGACGTCCTAATGGCTTTTCATTGTTGGAACCTTGTTTTTGTTTTTTTAGGACTCGGTCAATCTGAAGGGAATTAAAGGAGGAGGTAGAGAAGGGTGAAAATAAAACCAAGATCTGTAAATTAGGAAGAGGAAAATTAGGCAAGAGTAATATAGAGGAAAACTAATGATATTCCATGAGAGATTTTTTATATTATTATGAGATAGCCAGACAGAGGTGGAGTAGGGTGAAGGAATGTGTACACGAAGCAAGCAAGCAGTAAAAGTAAAACACTAATAAAAGACAAGGGGATAATGATAAAAACTTCCCACAAGGTATACATGAGAAATAAAGTTCTGCAATAATGTCCCTTAGTGACAATGAAATGGTCTCACTCATTTATAGGTTTTAAGAAAAATGAAAGACATTTTTGCAATAATTTTTAAAGAGAAAAGAGAGGAGGGCTGGAAGTTCCAGCTCACCTCATAAAGCTTACCACAAAGAGTGATGAGCTGAGTTAGAGAAATAACTACATTGAGAACTATCCTAACAATGAGAATGTATGAGGGAAATAGAAAGCCTGTGTAGAGTACAGGCAGGGGTGGGGTGGGGAGGAGGGAAAATTGGGACAATTGTGATGAGAATGCTGCTCTGGTGGGGGGAGATATTCTTTACATGACAGAAACCCAACCACAATCATGTTTGTAATCAAGGTGTTTAAATAAAATATTATTTAAAAAAAGTTTTATCAGTGCACATTGTCTTACTGAGTGAGATTGGGAGCAGGAAATGCAAGACTGACATCACCTCTCTTTGCTTAGCAGGGATGAGAGCTGGGGATGTAAATCTGGGGGTGCAATGTCTCCCCCTATTTGTTTTATATAAAGTTAAAGGGACTGGCACCTGTGTTAAGTTGCCCCTATCTAGGATCTCACCCATCTTTGGCTGCCCAGTTTTTATGGTCCCAGGACCATAAAAGACAACCAGTCTTAGGTTGTCTCCCACCAAGGAGCTTACTCATATTGTCTGCCAGGTCAACCCAGGGCCAGGCAGGTCTAGCCTTCCTTGTGAATCTCTGCCATAGTCACTCACATCCAATCCAGTCCAGGTCGTGGTCTTTTTTTATCAGCCAAATCCACAATGGTATGCGACAGCATGACAACGGCACCAAACCTACTTTTAATAATACGTACTAATTTATTAATAATACAAGGGCCAAGGATAAGGAAAAGCATGAGCAATACTAAAGTCCCCGCCAAAACAAGTAACAAGGTAGTAAGCCACGGAGACAAATCAAACCAATTTTGAAACCAAAATTCCCATTCCCTTTGTACTCTTTCCAATCCATTCCAGAGTCTGGTAAGAGAGACTTAGAGACTGGAAGGAAGCTTGCAGATGGTCCAGGGAGGCTTCCACTTTTCTTCGATCTTTGTCAATGGCTCCACGGAGATTCTGGAGGGGAATATGCTGGGTCCCCAAGGCAACAGCTCCCTTTGCAGCTGCAGCCAGCCAGGGATGTGTGCTTTAGATGGTATGGTTACACCTAAGATTTTGGATCCAAGCAAGATCAGGATTAATAACAGCATTCTGGAATAAAATACAAAATGCACTCCTCAGAACTGCTTCTCAGTGTCCTGGGACAAGAGGTTAATGTTGTTCACATATTTGAGAGATCTAGCTGGGACCCATTTTGGGTTGGGGTCATTTGCAGAAAACTGCATTCAAAACCTTTGTCTACTGTTAGTAGGGGAATTAGGCCTTCTCCAAGCACCTGTCATAGGATCCTTCCATCTTACCAGTACCTCTTGTTTGGGTGCAAGACATTGGGTACATAATGCTGTGGTATGATGAGAGCCCATCGCTTTTTGAAAAAATTAAAATATTTAGTGTGAAAAGACCCATGCTTAACTTCTGGTGTGGGCTAGCTCCCCCTTTCTTTTATTTTTAAAGCTGATTTTTTTTAATGTTTGATTATGTCTTTCAGTTTGCCTCAATAGATTAGGCTTAAGGCCTCTGAGGTTTACCTCAGCAGTTTTCAAAGGTGGTACCTGAAAAAAAGACAGGTATGATTTACAAGTTCTAACAATTTTCTTAAGTTCCTTTATAGGCATGAAGGGATATTTAGCATGTAATCTCGTTATCTTAGTTTAGCATGTATACCACTTTATCTCAGAGGACTGACCATACATACAGTTTTCTAATATTCAACTGGGTTTGGATTTGAATTTGTCATAGTCAATTGGGGTTCAACTGAAAAGATCTTGGAAGGCAGAAGAATGGAAAGTGGGGGAAGGCAGAGTCTCCCCATTCTGTTTCCTGGATCCATGTTTATTCTCTCTGACCTTTTATTTTTGGAATAGATGTAGGCTCTTGCTGACTAGAACCAATTGCAATACTAATGTCATTGAGTTCTAAAAGTTAGTTTACTGTACTTCAAATGTCTACAGTAACTATTATTTTTATGGCTCAGAGAACAGACTATGGAAACCATGATCCTTGAGACAAGGCTATATTCACTGAGAACTCTCCTCTAAATGTAATGAGGGAAAGATCTCAGAAGTGGTGGTGTTTTACATTTATTACTTCTTCACAGATAGCCATTTCTCTAATTCAGGTTTTGACTCTCTTGGATTAAATTTTTTTTGGGGGGTCACACCCAGCAGCGCTCAGGGGTTGATCCTAGCTCTATCCTCAGAAATTGCTCCTGGCAGGCTCGGGGGACCATATGGGATGCCAGGATTCGAACCACTGTCTTTTTGCATGCAAGGCTAACGCACCACCTTCATCCTATCTCTCTGGCCCCTCTTGAATTAATTTTTAACAATTTATGGTATTAAGTACAATATAATGCACTTGAGGCTATGTTTCAGGTAACTTTTTCTTCAGTTTTTGCTGTTTGAGTCTTGAAAGAATATGTTTGGACCTGGAGAGATAGCACAGTGGCATTTGCCTTGCAAGCAGCCGATCCAGGACCAAAGGTGGTTGATTCGAAACCCGGTGTCCCATATGGTCCCCCATGCCTGCCAGGAGTAACCTCTGAGCATCGCCGGGTGTGGCCCAAAAACCAAAAAAAAAAAAAACCCAAACAAAACAAAACAAAACAAAAAAACAAAAAAAACCTTTTAAGAAAGAACATGTTTAAGACTTTTGTTTATTTCCATCCTTAGATTTTACTATAATATTTTAGAAAAAGTGTGTTGCTGACCACTGTCACTCCCTTAGCATCTAATGTTTTCTTTAATGCCTAATTAATTAGTGCTTAATGTTTACCTAATGAAAATATGATATTGATTTCCATGAATTGCTTTTTTCCAGCTTATTTTATTCTGGTTCAGAGCTAGTTTGTTCTAGTTGCATTACATGGTCTTTTCTTCTATATTTAATTTTCCTGCTAAATTATGAGTTATCTGAAGATATATAGCCATTTTGTTAGTACTTTAAGGATTAAAAACATGATTAGGTCTGGAGAGATAGCATGGAGGTTAGGTATTTGCCTTGCATGCAGAATGACAGTGGTTCAAATCCCGGCATCCCATATGATCCCCCAAGCCTGCCAGGAGAGATTCCTGATCATAGAATCAAGAGTAACCCCTGAGCACTGCCGGGTGTGACCTCAAAACAAAAAAAAACATGTTTAATAAATAATACACATTTAATATTTTGACTGAATGTTAGTATAAAAGTATTATTGGGGTTTTTTGTTATTGTTGTTTTGGGCTCACATCCACAGCACTCAGGCTTACTCCTGACTCTGCTCAGGGAGACTTGGCAGTGCTTGGGGACCATATGTAGTGGTGGGGTCAAATTGGGGTCAGTGCCATGCAAGGCAAGAACCTAAACCTCTGTATTATTTCTCTGGTTTATAAATTATAACTTTTGGAAAGCTCAACATCTTAAATATTATTTTTTAGACTCAGCTGCTTTCCCATGCCCTTATTGAAATGTTTAATGTCTGAAATATTGATCATAATCATTTGAAAGTAGTGAAAAAGTTTGTAACCTATTCTTGGACACCAGGGTTTGTAAAGAACTCCTTGCCTTGCATTTTCTTGTGAGAGAATGGAACAGAGGAGAAGGTGTTTGCCACCAATTGTTTTGATTATGGCTAAGGGAAAAAAGATGACTCTACTGTTGCTAGACATCTGTTTAAGTAGCCAATTGAAGCCTCATCCCCCACCCTTTCTCCTTAGGTAACTTGACCTTACCTGCAAGACCCTGCCCATTCCTGGGAGGGGTCTTGGAAAAGGTAAATAAGGTATGGACCAGAGGGGATTAGGGCTCTTGGCTGGCTCTCTCGCTTCTGGTCTTTGGGCAGCATGAAGCCCAAAGGGAAGATGGCTGAAAGGAGTTAAAATGCAGGGTAGCTAAGAATGGCTAAGTGCTTAAAAGGTTATGAATAAAGTTGATGCTTCCTGATGCCTGCCTGTGAGTGAGTTCAATACCCATCGCTTTCCTGGACCCCAGATCCACCGGTTAATGGGGGATGAAGCCACGTGGCAGGGGCCTAAGGACAAAGGCAACCATCCACCTCCATCCAGCTCCATCTTTAATTATTTGATTCTACAGCCAATGAAAGCCAGTCTATGTCCTTTTAAACCTGGCTTTATACTCTACTCTGGGGATACAAGATGTATTTTTATTAAAGATCATAATTTAAAGAAATCATAGCACTGTGATTTATAGTTATTCATAATATAGTTGAGACATTGAATATTCCAACATCAATACCACCACCAGTGTGACCTTCCCTCCACTAATATCCACAGTTTCCCACCTCTGCCTCAACCTGCCTTCTTGTAGGCACAAATTTATTTTATATTGTTTATTACAACACAAAGGCAAATGGAACTATCAAGACTTAGAACAATAAAAGTTGATTTGTTATGATTGTTGTATCTCTCAATGGTATTACTAAAGTTGTTGTCTGATCATTTACTGGACTGGTTGATTTTAGCTGGACCTCTGAATTATTATTTAGACTCATTGATCTTGGTAGTATTCTGTGCAGCTTTCCTTACAGATTTTTATGGTCCTATTGGCTATTAGTACTGAAATTTGGAGGTGTTGGTCCAGAAAATATTATCGCTTGTTCAAATGAGTTCTTGCATCAGTTAATATAATATTTGATCATGAATTCTTAAAAAAAGAACACTATGAAGAACAATTGGAAAGAGCAAATGAGAGGCAATTATTTTGTTCCGTGATTTCCCTCAGATTTATCAGGCTTGCTTCCTGATAGATAAAGGGTTTGGGATACAAAGGTTCACATGAAAAGAGATATTGCAAACTGAAATATGGAAACTAAATTAGATGAGGAGAAACTGAGTGGCTGGATCCTGGGAAATATTTCTCAAAGCCAAATGTGCATTTAGAAGGATGATACTGGGGAATTGTTTGTGGGATCTTTTATTCAGAAAAAATGATTTTTTTAGAGAAATGATTTTCATGACTTCTTAATAGTATTGTGCATCTTAAACATCATTATTTCTATCCACACACTGAGGGGAAACCCTTATTTTTATTTTATTTATTTATTATATTTTTATTTCATTCTCATGGGAGAGAATTGTAGAGTTTTCTGTGCTGATTGGGTAGAAATATAAACCCTTAATTAAGGATACAATTAACAAATTAAAACACTTATAACTATGTGTTGAGGTTGTACTACTGATGTATAGTGTGATTTAATGACAATAACTTCAAGGAATTCAAGGATTTAATAACAATATTTTATTTTGTTTGTCTTTTGAGATTTCTTGTGGGGTGTGGGCTCCAGGGCGCCTTTTCATCACACACCCTGGCCTTCCTGAGATTGACAAAAGATTTGCGGCAGGGAGGTCTTGGATAGAGTTCTTGCAGTGCAGATCCTTTTGGAACTAGGTCTGGTATCAAGCCACAGTCTACATTAGGCAGAGGTGATTAGGAGGGCCACACTACATGAGTCAGTAGGAGTGTTGGTTGTATTTTCTCGCCGGGAATGAGGTGTGGGTTTGAGTGGGTGTCTCTTCACTTGGGTGAAGAGGGATAGGTTCGTTGGGGTAGGAGGTCAGTCTTGATGCCTAATGGATTTAGAACTGAGGGTGAAGAGTTTTAATATGGTGAGATATTGGGGATGGGATTGAGGGGTGAAGGGATAGTCGGATTTCTGAAGGGGGGAGAAGTGATAGTACATGGGAGGGGCTATATAGGCTATAGGTATGGGTTGTTTATAATTTAGGTTTGTCTCTTAAGGATTCCTATCTCTGTGTGTTCCTGCCCACATATAAACATATAGAAGTTAGCTTAGGTATATATTAATGAAAAGAGGTGGGGAGAATAAGAGATATACCGAGTACAGAAAGGTAAGTGTAGTACATATAAGGTAAAGAAACTAATAGATCAACTTTTGGATATGTATAGGTTTCGTGTCTTGAGTACTAACCATTGTGTTAGTGAGGTCTATCTATAAAGATGTTTACCCTTTGCAGTATTGTCCGCAGCATCCTATATATCAACTCTCCTTTCCTATAGAGGAGGTAACCTTGTGGTTTTTATTTGACATGGATTGAATTGATGATAATGAGGAGAAGAAGATAGAAGAAGAGGGAGACAAGAAGAGAGAAAAAGAAAACAGAAAACCAAACCAAACCAACCAATCAATCAAACAACAACAACAAAAAGAAATAATGAGAAGAGAGGATCAAAGAGCAAGGGCATGTTAGTTTGCGTGAACGTGTTCAATGCATAGGCCCTGTAGTATAAATCTGTAGGTCACAGTTGCTGCTTATGTGGTTAGAGGTTCCTTTTAAGTTTATTAAAGTTGTTTTATGTGGGAAACAGAATTTATTGTATATAAAATGGTTTATCTAACAAACTGCCAAAGAAAATATCAATCTGATATATCAATCTGATAATATTACTGTTTCTCTGCAATTTAATATTAAGTGTTTGCTCTGCCTCTGTTCCTGAAGGCCATTATGAAAAATTAGTGATTCAGTAAATTACTCCAGGATATAGGATTTCTTTAAAATAGACTGTAGAAAAATTTCTCTTTCCTTGCTTGATGTGATAGATTGAAAGAGTAATAAATAATTGGGACACTTTGACAGTTACTCTTGATGAGCTGACAAGGACTCAAGAGATCAGAGACAGAATATTTCATAGTTTGGGTATTTATTTTTAACCATTGGTCATTTTAACTTGCTAGATTTTCTCCCTGATGAAGATGGTTTAACAGATTTCCTTCCTTCCTTTTATTTTTCCTTTTCCATCTTTCTATTTCTTTCTTTCTTTCTTTCTTTCTTTCTTTCTTTCTTTCTTTCTTTCTTTCTTTCTTTCTTTCTTTCTTTCTTTCTTTCTTTCTTTCTTTCTTTCTTTCTTTCTTTCTTTCTTTCTTTCTTTCTTTCTTTCTTCTTTCTTTCTTTCTCTCTCTCTTTCTTTCTTCTCTCTCTCTCTCTCTCTTCTTTCTTTCTTTCTTTCTTTCTTTCTCTTTCTTTCTTTCTTTCTTTCTTTCTTTCTTTCTTTCTTTCTTTCTTTCTTTCTTTCTTTCTTTCTTTCTTTATTTCTTTCTTTCTTTCTTTCTTTCTTTCTTTCTTTCTTTCTTTCTTTCTTTCTTTCTTTCTTTCTTTCTTTCTTTCTTTCTTTCTTTCTTTCTTTCTTTCTTTCTTTCTTTCTTTCTTTCTTTCTTTCTTTCTTTCGTTCTTTCTTTTTTTTGGTTTTTGGGCCCCACCCGGTGACGCTCAAGGGTTACTCCTGGATATGCGCTCAGAAGTTGCTCCTGGCTTGGGGGACCATATGGAAAACCAGGGGATCGAACCGAGGTCCATCCAAGGCTAGCACAGGCAAGGCAGGCACCTTACCTCTTGCGCCACCGCCCGGCCCCCTGCTCTTCTTTCTTTCTTTCTTTCTTTCTTTCTTTCTTTCTTTCTTTCTTTCTTTCTTTCTTTCTTTCTTTCTTTCTTTCTTTCTTTCTTTCTTTCTTTCTTTCTTTCTTTCTTTCTTTCTTTCTTTCTTTCTTTCTTTCTTTCTTTCTTTCTTTCTTTCTTTCTTTCTTTCTTTCTTTCCTTTCTTTCTTTCCTTTCTTTCTTTCCTTTCTTTCTTTCTTTCTTTCTTTCTTTCTTTCTTTCTTTCTTTCTTTCTTTCTTTCTTTCTTTCTTTCTTTCTTTCTTTCTTTCTTTCTTTCTTTCTTTCTTTCTTTCTTTCTTTCTTTCTTTCTTTCTTTCTTTCTTTCTTTCTTTCTTTCTTTTCTTTCTTTCATTCTTTCTTTCTTTCTTTCTTTCTTTCTTTCTTTCTTTCTTTCTTTCTTTCTTTCTTTCTTTTTTTTGGTTTTTGGGCCCCACCCGGTGACGCTCAAGGGTTACTCCTGGATATGCGCTCAGAAGTTGCTCCTGGCTTGGGGGACCATATGGAAAACCAGGGGATCGAACCGAGGTCCATCCAAGGCTAGCACAGGCAAGGCAGGCACCTTACCTCTTGCGCCACCGCCCGGCCCCCTGCTCTTCTTTCTTTCTTTCTTTCTTTCTTTCTTTCTTTCTTTCTTTCTTTCTTTCTTTCTTTCTTTCTTTCTTTCTTTCTTTCTTTCTTTCTTTCTTTCTTTCTTTCTTTCTTTCTTTCTTTCTTTCTTTCTTTCTTTCTTTCTTTCCTTTCTTTCTTTCCTTTCTTTCTTTCTTTCTTTCTTTCTTTCTTTCTTTCTTTCTTTCTTTCTTTCTTTCTTTCTTTCTTTCTTTCTTTCTTTCTTTCTTTCTTTCTTTCTTTCTTTCTTTCTTTCTTTCTTTCTTTCTTTCTTTCTTTCTTTCTTTCTTTCTTTCTTTCTTTCTTTCTTTCTTTCTTTCTTTCTTTCTTTCTTTCTTTCTTTCTTTCTTTCTTTCTTTCTTTCTTTCTTTCTTTCTTTCTTTCTTTCTTTCTTTCTTTCTTTCTTTCTTTCTTTCTTTCTTTCTAAACCCAGTTTAGATGAAGCTTTTTTATCTGATAGAATAAGATCACAAAAGCTGTTTCAAGGTCTTATTAAAAAAAAAAAGTAATCGATAGGTTAAAAGAATATTGAGTAGCCAATATTGTATCTGGGTAAGGCATTTGATTAGGAGGACTTGGTGACCTCCAAATAGTGCGAAATACCTTTAGGAAATGTATTTAGAGAAAAGAATTTACTCTTACACATCTTTTCCAGTGCCACATCCTTGTGCTAATGCCTGGAACAAGTGTAAGACCAAGCACTGAAAGAAGGAAGACACGTGTCATAACATCACATTCATCACGTCATCTAAACACAACCACAGCCCCTCAGTGTTTCCCCTATCCCTATCTGAAAGTCCACTATCAAACGTAGCTCATGAGTATGTCAACTTCTTTGACTAATAACTGCTGGTCTCATGGAAATAAAACTTTTTTTAAGTTGAGTTTCTCACCAACCTTTTACTGAAACACTGATTTAAAGTGGGTCAGAAAACTTTCCATTTTGTTTCAAATCAATAGACTTAGAATTTGACCCTGGTATGTTAGCAGGCAAAATGCAAATTTATTTAAGCATGGACTTCCTTCCCTTTTCCCTTGGTAATGCTGACTTCATCTGGTACCTTGGGAAGTCAAGATAAAAAAAAAAAAGACTGGTTTAAAATCTCAGCGGATGTCATTGAAAAGTTAGGTTCTAAAATTAAACAAGCAAACCAAACCACATTGAGACTGGGTCACTAAGTTATTGACAGTAACTTATTTTCAGCAATTTTGAAGTTAATATGATCTTAAGAGAAACACAGAAATAGTAAAAAGAAAACAATATAGTAGAACAATATAATAAACAATATAGTACAATAACAATATAGTAAACAATATAGTAGAAGAACAAGCAATTATTTTTCATCTCTAGATAATAAAGAGGTTCTAGGTGAGAGTTCCTTTGTGAACTGTATATATAGTAAATTTAATATACAAAAGCTCCATGTCTTTTATTCCAAGATATTCTGAAAGATATAAGATAATTTATGACAAAAATTTAGGTGTTGAGGCAGATAGAAAAATATGACGACTCAGGCCCCAAAATACATATAAACAGACATATAAAAACTAATATAGTTACTCTAGTTGAAGTCTACATTGATCTGAACTTTACTTTCTTCAAACCCAGAGAAAAGGCAGGCATTCTTGGTTGACAAATCAGTAAGAAAGGGATTAGCTAATTTTTTGTATGAGGTTTAGTTTTTCCATTTTCGTGTGTGTGTGTGTGTGTGTGTGTGTGTGTGTGTGTGTGTGTGTGTGGTGTAGAGGTTATAAAAAACTCCCATTTAATATGTTGGTTAAGCATGAGTTTTTTGGTTATCAAATTTCTGTAGTCAGATGCAAGTTTATCCTTAATAACCACCCATCTACCAAAGAAAATGTGTTTTCATTTATACCTTCATTTCTACCTTTACATGGAAAAAGCAATCGGATATGTATTATAAATAATTGTGAGGATACCTTAACCATATCAAACTGCCACACCACCAAATATGTTCCAGATCTATAGATTCTGGACCATGTGTATGCAAGCAAATAACTGCAAGCAAATGACTGCAAGTCACATAACACCCTAATATTTCATAGCAGTATTAGCCCAGTAGGATGATAGCAAATTTGATGGAAAAGTTAAATAATAAAATAATTCAAAGGGAGAAAGATAGACACAGAATAGGCTCACTAATATATGGGTTTTAAGAAAAAAATAAAAGACATTATTGTAATAATGCCCAGAGAGAATAGAGATGAGGGCTGGAAGTACCAGCTCATGATATGAAGCTCACCACGAAGAGTGGTGAGTACAGTTAGAGAAATAACTACACTAACAACTATCATGTCAATGTTAATGAATGAGAGAAGTAGAATGCCTGTCTCGAATACAGGCAGAGGGTGGGGGAGGAGGAAGATAGTGGGCATTGGTAGTGGGAATGTTGCAGTGGTGAAGGGTTTTTTTAATTACTCAAACCCAACTATAATCATGTTTGTAATCATGATGCCTACATAAAGATATTATTTAAAAAAAAAAGAAGACCATAAAGCTCAATAAGCTTAAACAGTAACACAGAAATCTCAATTCACAGCAACTATACCCAGGAAATCCTTAGACAATAACTTTAGTAACATCATTGAGAGATAGAACAATTATTTTAAACGGAACCTAATTGATAAAAGCTTTTCTAATTCTATTTGCTTTGTGCTGAAACAAATAATATCAAGTTAATTTGTGTCTGCAAGGGGGCATATTCAGATTTGGGTGGGAAACAAGGATATTAGTGGAGGAAAGGTCATATAGGTGGTGGGGCTGGTGTTGGAACACTTGATGACTGAGACAATTATATTATGACCAACTTGATAGATCATGATGTTAAAATAAAAATAAATAAAAAGTTGTGAGGGATAAGTCAAATAACACATGTGACTTAACATGTTTAGGTTCTTGGTGAATTTTGTTAATATAGGAATTATATAGGAACAATGTGATAAATCATGTTGTTACAATAAAAATAAATGGTTGTAAGGAGTAACTCAAATCACACACATGGCTTACAATGTTTAAGTGCTTGGTGAATTTTGCTAATATAGGGATTATATAGGAATATTAGGGCATGAGAATCTATCAATTGTAAAGACCTTTATGAAAACATTGTAAAGGGGTGTGGTCTATGTTTTTTACTAGTCGGAGGTAGGATAAACCATATGCTACCAAGATTAAAAGCATGAAGCATATGCTTTATGACTTTAGCAACACCTTTGTGATCATTTTGTCAAACATTTGTGAGAAAAGAAAAACATGGGATCTGAGTGATTTAAGTTATCTGTTCATTTTAATGTTCATTCTGTGAGAAAGAAAGGGGATTTTTAATCATGGCTTGAATAAATATCCATTCAGCAAATGTCTCTTGAGCACCTCTAGTGATTTTGCTAAGCTCTAGGGATACAATACAGGATAAACAAATATGGCTGTTTCAAGGAGTTACCACTAAATAATGAAGGCCCTTCATTCATATTTTATACTTCCCAATCTGTTTTCTAACAATGAGTTAGAGTTAGATTTCTTACATGCTTAGAGAATCTGAAAA